>NC_045030.1:90556602-90574607 GCF_008632895.1 Mastomys coucha
ATTGTTGTTCGTCCTAAGGGGCTGCAAACCCTTCAGCTCCTTGGGTCCTTTCTCTAGCTCCTTCATCGAGGACCTTGTGCTCAGTGTAATGAATGGCTGTGAGCCTCTACTTTGCTATTAGTCAGGAACTGGCAGAGACTCTTAGGAGACAGCTATGTCAGGCTCCTATCAGCCAGCTCTTGCTGGCATTCACGATAGTGTCTGGGTTTGATGATTGAATATAGGAAGGATTCCCAGGAGGAGCAGTTTCTGGATTGTCCTTCCTTTTGGAGTACTACTCAGCTATTAAAAACAATGAATTCATGAAATTCTTAGGGAAATGGATGGATCTGGAGAATATTATCCTGAGTGAGGTAACCCAATCAAACAATAACACACATGGTATATATACACTCTCTGATAAGTGGAAATTAGCCCACCATCTTAGAATACCCGAAATATAATCCACAAACCACAAGAAACTCAAGAAAGAGGATGACCAAAGTGTGGATACTTCATTCCTTCTTAGAAGGGGAAACAAAATGTCCATGGAAGGAATTGCAGAAGCAAGCTATGGTCTAATTTCTTTTTTGATTAATGACAAAATGTCCCAACTAAAGTAATATAGGAGAGAAAAGGAGCTTGTTTCAGCTACAAGGTACAGTCTGATGCTGGGGTAAGTCAAGCAATGAACTCAATCAGGAGTGTCTTGTAAACATGAAGGTAAGCTGCTTTTTGTATTACAAGCATGTTCATGTTTACTTCGCATCTTCCTCCAGCCCAGGACCACCTTCCTAAGAATGGTACTGCTCACAGTGAACTGGGCCCTCCTACATCAATTACAAATCAAGATACACCCCCCACACACACACACACAGAGGCAAATTTAATCTAGGCATAATCTCTCTTAAATGATTCTAGACTGTCAAGCTGCCAGTCAGTGTTCTCTAGGTTAAGAATCATCTCAGTCAGGATGCAGCTCAATGCTCCTAGAATGTGTGACCAAACCCAATTTCTTACATCTCTCCCTTCCTTACAATAATCAAATCATCTTTTTTTTCACTAATATAACTCATATGCTAAAGACATCCTCAGAGTTCACCAAATTATACAGTAGATGATTTCATTAAATGTACTAATGGATTAGATTCTGGCCCCTTCAATCCAGAGAAAAGAGCAATGGTACAGTGAGTTATTGAAGGACTATGATCTCATTTATTAAAAATATCAGTCGGGCAGTGGTGGTACACACCTTTAAACCTAGCACTTGGGAGGCAGAGGCAGATGGATTTCTGAGTTGGAAGCCAACCTGGTCTATAGAGTACGTCCAGGACAGTGAGGGCTAAACAGAGAAACCCTGTCTCGAAAAAGAAAAAAGAAAAAGAAAAAAAGAAAAAATATATCAGAGACAATTGCCTCTCTATATAAATAAATATATATACACATACATACACACACACACATATATATATATGTATGTATATATAGATATATATGTATGTATATATATATATATATTCTTGTAGACATTTTGTTCCCAGCACCTACATCAATAAGGTCATATACCTTGTAATTCTACTGCTCAGGGTTCTCACACTCCATTCATGGTTCTATGGGCAACAGAAATCAGACAGGACATAATAAACATGTAAAGAAGATAAATATACATTAAATAGATCAATGAAGGTGCATTTTCTGCTTGCTGTGTTCATCTACACTGGGAGTTGGGATCACTTTTTTTTATTAGATATTTTCTTTATTTACATGTAAATTTCTCCTTTCCCAGTTTCCCCTCCAAAAAGCAAACAACAAACAAAAACAAGAACAAACCCCTGTTGCCTCCCCCCTCCCCATGCCCGCCACCCCACCCTCTACCAATTATTGGCCATGGCATTCCCCTACACTGGGGCACAGAACCTTCACAGGACCAAGGGCTTCTCTTCCCATTGATGATCGAATTTGCAATCCTCTAGTATACACATGCTGCCAGAACAATCAGACCCACCATATATAGCAGTCCATGGTTGGTGGTTGAGACCCTGGGAGCTCTGAGGGTACTAGTTAGTTCATATTGTTGTTCGTCCTAAGGGGCTGCAAACCCCTCAGCTCCATTGGTCCTTTCTCTAACTCCTTCACTGGGGACCCTGTACTCAGTTCAATGGATGTCTGTGAGCCTCTACATCTATTAGTCAGGTACTGTCAGATCCTCTCAGGAGATAGCTATATTTAGCCTGCCTTGTCCTTCCTTCAGTCTTTGCTCCATAGTTAATCTCTGCAACTCCTTCCGTGGGTATTTGGTGGGATCACTTTCAATTACCACCTCTGGTAGAGATTATTTAGGGTTGTTGCATGATTCCAAACTAACTGCCAAGAGTAGTTTTCTATTAGAAGTTTAATCTTTCACTAATGTGGTACATCATATTTGAGGCCATGCATGCCCTGCTTATCACTTCCACACCCTCTCCTGATCCAATATCCAGCTTAACTGAGAATTATCTTCCACTTAGAATAGGCTTGATGTTTTCCTAGGCCCAAATTGTCTTCTTTTACATATGCCTCCTCTTACAAGGAATATAAATTCTCACACCGATGCCACAACCTTTTTCACATTTGTCTTTTAAGTATTAGAGGATAGTTTGCCATCTTAGGTAATAGTTGCTCCTGGACTCTAAAAATTAATCATCTTCCCATTGTCTTCTTCTCTTCTTCCTTTTCCTTTTTCCTCCTCCTGTTTTACCTCCCATGCCTCCTCCCTCTTCTCCTTCTCCTCCTTTTCTTCTCCTTTTCTTCTCCTTTTCTTCTCCTTCTCCTTCTCCTTCTCCTTCTCCTTCTCCTTCTCCTTCTCCTTCTCCTTCTCCTTCTCCTTCTTCTTCTTCTTCTTCTTCTTCTTCTTCTTCTTCTTCTTCTTCTTCTTTTCTTTTCCTTCTCCTTCTTCCCTGCAAAAAATACTTACAAAGAACAAATATTTGGTAATTGTTTGGTAAATAAAACTATTTGGGAAATAAAAATGAATAAGAAGTTAACTTTATTATAAGTTATGTTCCTACATTGTTGAATAAATGAACCACATACAGATATATCAACTATATTTTATTTTATTTTATTTTATTTTGTAGAACAACACATAGAAGGAATCAGAAAAGTCAAGAATGTATTGTCCACAACATAGTTTTATCTGTTGTTATAAATCATTTAATTGTATTTTTCATATTCTATGATAATGCCTATTCTAGTACCATGTTTTGTTTCATTTCAAATACATAAGGACTGTTTTCAATACTGAACCTTTATCACTTAAGCATTGTGAATAATGTCGACTGCAACACATATCAGTTATACATTTAGATGGTGAAACTCTCTTAGCTTTACTAGAAAGTAGTTTGAAACTTTCAAAAATAAATATAAAATCACTCATGGAGAATAGGACTAGTAATATGAGGTGCACTATTTTCTCTCCAACACTGTCTCAGGTATCCACTAGTTGTTTGAATGTTCTCTTCAAGAGTGATGGAAAGCAGAAATTTTAGACTTTAGTGCAAATTGGAGTTGTTGATAGAATTGCCATTATGTGGTTCATTGTCCATCAAACCAAGAATCATAGCTACAAATCTGATTTGCTCTCTTTCTTCTTCATCTCTCAAAGCCTCTTGATACAATGATGGGAAGGCAGTGGACACAGTGTTATGAACTTTGGCCAGAAACTCAAGGACTCTCATTTTGCTAGCTTCAAATTGTGTCCAGGGACCCCACAAGAATTGAGGACATGGAGAACCTTTGATGGGTACCTGCCGATACTCCAGATATCCCTCACTCACAAATTCTTTAGTGATGAGCTCCTTGACATTTCCGTAGATGCTGTGCTTGACTCCAGCATATACCCCCATCATATTAAGCCCTTCCCAGATATCATCCTCATTAACACAGTTGCCATTCATAAAGATCAGACACAGCATCGTCATCAAGAGTCCATTCCTGGGCTGGATTGCCTCACCACTCAGAATTTCATCACCATTAGGACTGAGCATTCTGACAAGAGCATATATGTGTTTAGTTGGGTTAATTTCCTTAATATCAATGCCAAAGGCCAACACCATGAGTTCAGAGGCTTTCCTAAGAATCTCAGGGAATTCTTCCTTGTTCTGTAGAATGACATGATTTAGTATTTCTTCCTTTGTTATTGGCTCCTTCTTGTTATATTTTCTCAGCATGAACTGTACCAATGAACTGCTATGCTGTCTCTCATAGTTGAAGATAAATTGCCAGTTGGGGACAGCGCCCAGGAAGTGCTTGGTCTCTCATTATCTTGGCTCTTGGCATCTTCATCAGATTTTATGCACAGAGAACTTATAGAAGCAATGTTGGGCTTTTGAGACTTCTGATGTTTGCCAAGTAATTCAGCAACAGAAGAGAGTGGAATATCAGCATTACAAAGGGGAGAGAAGGAAGGAGTCTCCTCTCCTTCTTCTGCTGCAGTTGCCTGAACATTCTGCATAGTGTGGGTTTCACTTTGGGCCTGGTGACATTTTTCACCGGCCCGGAGATTACTATTATGGCCATGAGGCATGATGATTCTGACCATGGAATATGGAGAATAGAGCAGGTGATTCAGGCACCTAAGGATGGAAGAGTGAGAATGTATATGCATCTGAAGAAAAGTTAGACAAACTTGGTCTTTAAACAGAACTTTCCTGTACAGCCTTCTGTGAGAACAATGATTTAAGAACTTATAGCCCATTTCCTAATTTGTCTACATCACAAAGAACTCATTAAAGGAAATTAGAGAGGGACTATTCCTTAGATTGAAGCCTGGTAGACCTGTCTAGGGCACTAGCACATCTAGATTCCTTGAAGTAGGAAATTATCACCTGATTTTGGCTTTCATACACATGCCACATACAAATTTACATTTCAGAGTATTAGGACACCAGAACTTCCCATCTGTAGCTCTTCTGAAGCTGTATCAGTGACCAAGTTAAAAAATGAGGTAGGACCCTAGCCAATAATTCTTTCTTGGGTTCCCCAGAAATGCCAAAAGTGGCCAAACAACAAACTGCAGTACAGTATCTCTACCACCCTGAAGCCTCACTCCCCAACAGCCCCAACCAAGGCCCTCCCAGGGTAGACAACAAGGGCAAAGATCTGTGCTTACTCTTTGTGATGTTGACAGTTCCCTCAGCACTCACTCCATATCTTACCCTTTAGTTTTCATAAACACAAGAAATGTTTTCCTTTGCTGACCTGAGTTCACCAATGTAGGGCAGTGTCTGTTCAGGTAAACTGGGCCCAGTCAAGTAATAGGCCTGAATCCCGGTGAGCCAGTTGGTAATCTTTCTCTCTGCCTGCAAGGTATGGAAGGTGTTTGGCCATAACTCCTGAGACTTTGGCTTCTCCCACGGCTGGGAGGCTGGGAGTCCCTGGCTTCCTTGCAGGCCAATGGACCTCCTGAAGCTGTCAAGGCCACAGGAACCCTGGCCTGGGTGTATGGTCATCCTACCCCCACCTTTTGTTCCCTGGCCACCTGGGTACCCAGCGCCTGACATGCCAGTCCGACATCAACTCGAGGCAAAACCAGCTAAAATATGTCAGAACTAAACCGTGAGTGACCTAGTTCAAAAAACTGAGTATTCCTTTCTCCCTCTCCCCACCACCTTCGTTGCCACGAAGACATTGCCTCGGCCTACCTCTGCTTTCCGTCTGTCCAAAATGGCAAAATGGCGCCAATCTCTGCTCTCTGTTCCTCCCCCAACCCGCACTGAAAGCTGCATTTCAGCAAATAATGCTGCTTCTGACAATCAAGCATTCATTGCCTCCTTTAAACTAACTAACCCCATGCAGCCACAGACATCAGCAGCAGAGAAGCTCAACTATAGGCAGCAGCAGAGAGATTCAGGCATCAGCAGAAAGTCACAGGCCCACACACCAACCTCAGATCAAAGTCTTCATTTACTCCTTGGTACTTCACTGAAGAAGTGAGAGTAAGTTGGAATACATGCCATACCCAGAGTCCTCTTAGCACTGGCGTGGGAGCAGGGATAATGTAGGGTTCTGTTTACACATGACAGAGAGCATGGGACAAAGTGCAAAATGTCATCACTTTAAATTTCAAATATTCCTGTCACCTTTTTCCTCTGAAGAAAACTCTAATCAAAGAGGTGAAAGTCAGTATTATCTTGGGGAATCTCAGTGATGAATGCATGGGAGGAGCTTTTGCAGTGTTCTTGATTTTTTACCTAGATATTGTCATTGCATAGGATTGGGTGTTCATCATATGCCAGGTGGGGCAGGGGGCAGGGGGAACTTCATCTTGGTTACTCCAACTCCAAGAAAGTTCTGAGATATTTCCCAATTACAAGCCATGGATCAGATTCTGGCACTAGATAAAAATGAGGAGGCTGCCAGCATTTCAGAATAGATGTTGGGGCTTTAAGAGAAAAGCACTCTATAAGTTTGGTTCTGTTTACCAGTTAATATTGGATTTTGGAATCTTGTGTCTACTTTCTACTCAGAACTTGAACTGTAAAATATTTTTTTCCTCCATTTACAATGCTTTTTCTCCATTTAAAGTCAGTTATATATCTATCCCTTAAGAAATATGTATGACTGTATTATTTTACATAAAAGACTACTTACCCATCTTATGTATGAAACATTCAGACATTCAGGTTCTTATACTTGATATGTTAATATTTTTATCCATTATGCAAGTAGCCTGCCACCATTTGATATACTACTATTTTAAAGGCTATTTCTAGAAATAGCAAAGTAAAGATTTTATAAGCTTCTAGACTCTTACTGACTCAATTCGAACCTTTGTGCTTCCTCAGTATGAGTTTTACATTGCAAGCAAAATTTGAGGCACTGACAAATGTCTTACAGTGATTCAATAGAGATTCCTTGTCCCAACTTACATACAAAAGAAGCTAGACATGAATGTTAAAATTTTCGTCCAACTGACTCTATTGGCTTCCTCAATTATAGGCTACAGGCCTGTCTACACCTCATATGTCTACTTTCCCATATAAAAGTAATATTTCAGCCAATACTAAGTCTGTCTCATGGATTCTTAGTTTTGTTATTTATCTATTACTAATATTATTCCTTTACTCTTCTGCCTATTATTTTTTTCAATGATTAATTTTCAGGAGTAAACACAATTGAAGTCTGGTCACCATATTGGCTGCTGAATGGAAAGCACTCTCAGGTTTTTGTTGTTGTTTGTTTTTGGATTACCATAGCAAAATACAATAAACTCTTTTCGGATTTGATAGAACACAGAAATTAAATCAGTTAGCATGTTTGTGTAGCAATAAATAAGACAAACACATTTGATTTTTTTTCTCACTTTTGGGTCACTTGTAATCGCTTTTGTGGAATTTTCTAGGATCTTAAATTCATATTTTACTTTTCCCATGCTCTATAATACTTACCAATAAAAAGCATTCAGATGTGCCTAAAGACATATATAATGGAATATTTTTCTAAATTGTGGCTCCTTCACAGATAGCCCTGGCTTGTGTCAAGTTGAAAAGAAAAAAAAAAAAAAAAGGAAAAAAATACCTGACCATTACAAGGCTTTATTTACAAATAAAGTAACATTGAATGTTGAGATTTTAATATATAAAGGGAAGGGCACAATTCATTCTCTAGCAGATAGTAAATATGAAAATCACTTAAGAAATGATATTTTTATATTAGATCTCTCCCTTTGAACAAATACCCTGATTTACTTATTTCCCTAAGCTTGTTTGTATAGTTGCTTACAAAAGATGGTGTACATTGTTATGTTCATTTGTGGAAAAGTTTTGACATTTGTTATTATGCTTATGTTACTTATCTTGTTTGTTGGTTTCATGTGGCAAAGTTCTTGGACTTAGTGATATCTTTAGGAGCTGTGGGCCTGTGGTCCCAACACTGCTGCTGCTGAAGCTAAGGCTGTGCATTAATTAGGTAAGAGGAAGCAATGCATAATTGTGAGATATTTTATTATAGGAAAGAGAAAATAGGCTGGCCATGTGGAGAGAAAGTAAGGAGAAGAAGGAGAGGAGAAGAGTAGGAGAGAGAGAGAGAGAGAGAGAGAGAGAGAGAGAGAGAGAGAGAGAGAGAGAGAGAGGAGAGAGAAAAGAGAGGAAGAAAGCAAGAGAAGAGAGCAAGAAAGGAAGAAGGCAAGAAAGAGGACAAAGAGAAAGAGAGGAAGAAAGGAAGCCAGAGAGCAAGAAGGCAAGAGAGAGAACAAAGCGCAAGAGAGAAGAAGAAAGGAGTAAAGGAGGACAAAAAGGAAGAGAGAAAGAGAGGAAGAAGGCAAGAGAGAGGGGAAGAGGCAAACTGCCTCTTATACTGTGTGAGGCATGGCTATCTGTCTGTGGCGCAGGCCATACCTGGCTGTAGTCAGTTGACTAAGGGTAGGGTCCAGCTAGAATGCTGGGAGCTTGGGGCATTGTCTATGTGACAGAGCACACATCTCCTGAAGGGGCAGCTGTGAGAGATTGTGACTGTAACAGGAGCCAAGGACTCAGGAGTTATGGCCGAATGCCTTCTATCCCTTGCAGGCAGAACCTATATCCCACTGGAGCTTCAGAGTTCCAGGCCTATTACTCAACTGGGCCCAGGTTGACTGAAAAGACCACTGCTCTACAAGCTGCTTTTGGGTTTCTGATTAATTTGAGTATTTTATAAAATTATTCCTTTTGATTTTCTAATTAGAGACTCATACCATCTATTATATCTGTTTTAATATTCCCACCTCTTATATAGTTTGATGTTTCACTACTGTAGTTATAGATTTCCATTCATGGTTAAACAATAGGTGATATACATCTGCATCTTGTCCTTGACTTTAACGGGATGCCTCTAAAATTTTAGATTTAGTCTATCATGTTGTAGATTTTATGAAAGAAAAATTCTCTTGTAATGAACCTGTTCTGTTTTAATGAGAGACAAAAAAGGAGTGGATCTGGATGGGTAGGGAAGTGGAGAGGAACTTGGAGGGGTAGAGGGAAAAATGCTAATCATTATGTATTTCATGAGAAAAGAATCCATTTTTAACAGAAGGACTTTTAAAAATAATTTTCTTTTCTAATGTAATTTTTCTAAGAAACCTTTAATCTTAATAGCTGTTAAATATTTTACCAAAGCCTTTTTAATACATATGTATAAATGGCCAAATATCTTTTCTCCTCTAACTTATTAATGTAGGGAAATTCCATCTTGATTTTATGTTCTAATATCTTTACAATTCATTATCTACTTATTAATTACTTCATTGAATAACAGAAATTGATTTATAATGCATGTCTCCACACATCAATGAGCTAGGCTCAATGAATCATTGTTTTCAATGATTTATTTTATACATATGGGGATTATGAATTTATGTGCACCACATTTATGTATCTACCCTCAGAGGCCAGAGGGAATAGGATTCCCTATAACTGGAGTTATAAGCAGTTTTGAGCCAACTGGTATGGATGCTGGAAAACAAACTAAGGACCTCTACAAGAACAGTATACCACTCTTAACCACTGAAACAACTCACCAATTCAGAAGACATGTTTCTCTGAGGAAACATTATTTTGTCTTTGACCTAAGATCAATATAAGTGTTGAAGTGAATTCATTAACTTATATTTTAATATATTATAGAATAGTTTTCATAAAAAGCAAGTTGTTTTCTTATAACCACTTTGTGAAATTGGAATATAAATTTGACTTTTCCTAGAACATTTTAAGGAGAGTAGGCTGGTATCTTGCATAGAGTCTCAATTTTGACAGCAAAGTACAATCAATCATAGAAAACTGTATAATACTACATAAACATCCTGAAAATACTTCATTCATTGGAAAATATTGTAGGGGTAAGGACTGGGAAAAAAGGGTAGAAGGGTGATTATGAGGAGTATTGATTATAAAAAATTTATAATATTTTCAAAGAATAAGTTAATAAAAGTAATTATGGAAAGAAACACTATAGAATATAAAAAATACACATTTTAAATCATACAAATGATGAAAAAGTAATGTCCTGGATATTTAATAAACTCTACTAATAAGTACAAGTATTCTGTTTTAGTGAGGATGTTTTTTAAAGAATTGGTAGCTATGCATGATTATGACACACTAAATGATATTTTTAAATATTTCCTACATACTGTGTGAATATTATGATTAAATAGGCCATCAATGCTATCAAATTAAAATATTGTCTGATGAAGTTTTCAATGTATATAGCAGTAATGTTCAAAACCAACAGTCTTATATAATAGGAATATCAAAGAACCTAGTGAAATACTGAAGTTTCTACACTCAAAATGAAGCCTTGAATGATTTATATTGTCACACTGAGATAAATTACGTATGAATATTATAATTCCTTATTGACCCATTAAAATTATGTAAAGTACTATTTTTTCATTAATTGAAATATTTGTATTAAATCTATTTTATCTCTGAAGTTCAACTAACTCAACAAAGTAAGGAAGGTGAAACACAAAAGCAAAAATATCAAAAGGAGATAAACAAAATTGTAACAATTAAACCACAGATTATGGTGAGAGTGCCACATTTACAATTAAAACTGCTTGCACTATACTCATACTAGCTTGAGTGCATTACCCAGCCCCTATATAACAAGCCATTATTCCCCATAAACATCTGTAGCTTAACTCTGAAGAGTGATGGAACAAGATTATTGCTGGGGTTTACTGGTCTCCAACCTAGATAAAAAGAAGGAAACCCAAACTTCAAGTAGAGTCCTTTGCATCAAAGAAAAAGATATAAAGTGATCAAGAAGGACAGGCCATATTCTATTCTGGCCTCTGAACACACACACACACACACACACACACACACACACACACACACACACACACACATTTCCTCACACAGACAATATAATAAATACAATATAATAAAATGAATTAATCTTTGTGAAACAACACAAAGCTTGGCTGGAGATATGAGTCAGTAGTTCAGACTGTGCACCGCTCTTGCAAAAGGCTTTAGTTCCATACCTTAGTTCCTATATCACATGGCTCACAACTCCCTATAAGTCTAGTTCCAAAAGATCCAGTACCTTCCTCTGAGACTCAAGGGCACATGCACTCAGGTGCACATACATATTCATACTGAATCATACATATAATTTTAAAATGAAAATACATTCTTAAAATCACAGAGATATCAGTAATTACATTAAATCAATATTTAGAAACTCAATAATTATATGTGTGGGTAAATATAAGTCCCCAAAATATGTTCCCTACAATATCTCACTTCAAATTTCATGGTACATAGATAAAGGGATAAAAAATTAAAGAGTATCTATACCATAAATCAAACAAAACTGATGTAATAGGAAACCCTCTATTTGATTTCCAGCATCAGAGGAAAAAAATGAAATCAAAAAGCAAAGAACAAAAGAAAACTACATCAGATGCCACTCCTAGTATGGAAATGCAGATTTCAGAAAAAGAGTTTAGCAGTGGAAGAGGGTAAATACAATCATAAAACTGAGTAATAATAATACATTGAATTTACCAAATAGAATCATTATTACCCCTTTCTTGAGATGAAAAAACTAAATACTAGAGGGATTAGAGAATAATGGGTAAGAGAATTTGTTTTGTTGGTCTTCTGGGGGACCAGAGGTTTTTTTCACAGAACCAATGTCATGGGGCCAATAACTGCTTTTAACTTTAGCTCCAGGTCCTCTAACAATATCTCCAGGCTTCCACGGGCACTTGCACATACCACAGACACACATGCAAATAATAAAAAATAAAGATAGAGGAAACCACAAAATAAACAAAATCATAAGAAAACAATAAAAATTAAGACAAAGAAAACAAACTAGCAAACCAAAAAACAGAATCGGAGCTGCTTAATACTTACAAAGTGCTTATCCAGAAAACAGCCAAATATACTGTTTGTTGCCAGGAAATATACGCAAAAAAACAACCATAAGGTGTTTCATAAAATATGTCTTGAAAAGGAAAATACTTAAAACCATGGAAATTATGATTACTGATTCTAATGGACTTATGCTAAACATGAAGATGAGAAAGAAAATAAAATCTCTAGTAATTGATTTAAAAACTTATGAAATTGAGAGGGGGAAGTAGTGGCTAGGGTAAGGGAAAGGGAGAATCCTGAAGGAAGAAATATAAAACATTATATGCATTTATGAAATTCTCAAACAATACAAAACAAAAAATTGCTTAAAAAATAAAACATAATTATAAGTCAGAAGTAAAAAATAAAACATAATTATAAGCCAGAAGTAATTTAAAGAGGATTTTGATTGAAAGTAAACTTAGGCCTCTTACTCATAACAAATTATATATATATATATATATATATATATATATATATATGTATGGTGTGTTATGCATATATATATACAATACAGTATATACATATATTGAATAAAGAAAAATAAAAAGAATTTTAACCTTGAAATTCAGCTGAAGAAATAGTTTTATAAAACTGCACATTAAATGTTCAAACTAGTAAAAATGAATTATTTTCCAAATGATATATACCTCTGTCTCAGAAAAATATAAAAAAAGGCATATGGAATGAAATATATAAAAACAAAGTTAGAAAACAATAATCTTGACAGTATAAAAATATGAGACAAACTTAAAATCTTTCAAAACATAACAAAATTGATAAGTTTTTTTGCATGACTGAAAAAGAAACAGACACAGGGTACAAAAATGGTAACTAGCAAAAAAGGAAAATGTCTGTCAAGGCTAAAGTAATATTAAAATACTTAGAACTAAATATTATAACTATTCTATCCATTTATATTTAATAAAAAATACCAACATTGTTGACATGGTCAAGAGGCTCTTGCTGACAGGAACCTGGTGTGGCTGTTCCTTGGAAGGTTCGACCAGCAGCTGATCAATGCAGATGTGAATGCTTTCAGCTAACCATCAGTATAAACTCAGGGAATCTGGTAGGGGAGCTGGCAGAAGGACTAGAGGAGTAGAGGGGGATTACAACCCCTCTGGAAGAACAACATACACTGGCCTGACAATGCAGTTATCCCAAAGACTAGACCACCAATCAAGGAGTATACCTGGAGAGATCCATGGCTCCAGATACATATGTAGCAGAGGATGGCCTTGCCTAACAGCAATGGGAGGAGAGGCCCTTGGTCCTGGGGAGGTTTGATGCACCAGTGTCAGGGGATGCTGGAGATGTAGAGCAGGAGAGGGTGGGTGGATGGGCGAGCATTCTCATAGAAGCAGGGGGGAGTGGGAGGGTGGATGTGAATACTTTAAAACATATAAAGTATTATATGACTATTTTTAGAATAGAGTTCATAGCTATAAAACTGAGAACAAATTCTTATTAGCCCAATATTTACTGCCAAAGTATATTAGCACTTATAGAAGTCAACACACATATTCAATGTAATATCTTCCAGAAAAAAAAAAAAGAAAAGAAAAGAAAAGAAGGAAACATTTTCCAACTTAATCATGTATTCAATATTAATCTTACACCAAAAGGGACAAACAACACAGTAAAAAAAAGCCATGGAAAATTATAGTTTAGCAAAAATATTCAGAAGTTTACTAAGTAACCAATTCTGCAAGACGTGAAGTTAAGCTATGAAAAGAATGGCTTATCCTCACAGATTCAGGGATTGTTCTATATTCAAAATAAACTAATACAATCAATCATATTTGTAGAAAAAGGGAACACCATGTGACCACATAGAATACTCCAGCAAAACAAAAATACAAATTTCAATAACAGATAACCATTAAATTATACAGAATACTAATAATAGATATAAAGTTTGTCATGGTAATAAAGAATATATACGATTATATTTAATACTTGAATCTATAATTGAATGGATGGCTTTCCTTTAAACCTGGAAACACGGTAAGTAAGTCATCTCATTTAAGACTAACATAATACTGGACATACTAGGTATCATGTGAAAGAAAAGAAAAGCCATACAATTTTTAAGTAGCTTAAATAGTAGTGGGTCACATTTCATAGATACCAGCACCACCAAAAACAAAACCTCAAAAGTTCATGCAGAAGGATTACTCCACATTTACAGATAGCCAGGGCGTATAATAAGAACATTTATTTCTAAAAGAAGAGAAGCAGCATCAGGAAAAAGAGAAGGATAAAATATAAAGAAAATTTAAAAGGTATATATGGAGAAGGGGGTGGGGGGATTCAACATCAGCCAATAAGGTATTGGCAGCCCATCTCTTCTACATTAGGAGAGAGAGAAAAAAAGAGGCAGAAACACACACACACACACACACACACACACACACACACACACACAGAGAGAGAGAGAGAGAGAGAGGAGTTAGTTTTCTTTAAGGAAAACTGTGTACCTTAGCGAGTTGGTCTTGCTCCAGTGAATGGCCATACATCTAAAAGTGTACAGGCAGTACAAATTAGACCTTTTAAATACCTGTCATAATGTTGGATGGATAATATAGTTTGTATAGTAACATCCCCAATAGACTCATATTTGGATGCTTAGGTGGTGACATTGGGAGGTGTGTTCTTGTTAGAGAAAAGTGTGTCACTCGGCCTAGGTTTTAGGATTTCAGACACTGAAGCCAGGCCCAATATTACTCTTTTCCTGCTGCCAGATGTAGAATTCTCATCTTCCTGGCCACCACCATGGCTACCTGTGTGTAGCCATGTTCCTTGCCCAAATGATAATGAATTAAACCTCTGAAATGTAAGCCAGCTCTAATTAAAACTTTTCTTTCCTGGCTGGTTAAGAGCACTGACTGCTCTTCCAAAGGTCCTTAGTTTCAAATCTCAGCAACCACATGGTGGCTCACAACCATTCGTAATGAGATATGATGCCCTCTTCTAGTGTGTCTGAAGACAGCTACAGTGTACTTATATATAATAATAAATAAATCTTTAAGAAAGTTTTCTTTTCTAAAAGTTACTGTGTTTGTGATGTATCTTCACTGCAATACAATCCCTAAGACAGGTAGAGAAAGGAGTGTATTGAAACAACCAATGGGTTACTGAATGGATGTAAAGATTGCTTCAGTAGATGTACTTTTATCAGAATAAAACCCTATTACTAGGCAGCTCATAACACCTAGGATAAACCTACTATTATTTTGCAAAATGGATAATGTATTTAAATGACTCTTGATGATATAGACTATATCCATAGATCAAAGAATTCCTTAACTCTCATTCTTGAAGATTCTCGCAGTAGTTAGATGGTGATCAACACAGAGAACTACAACTGTAAAACATACAACAAATAGAAAACTGGAATGCTCAGCCCCAATCAGGACATCTATATCACGTCCTACCCAAGGTTCAATAAAAATAATTGGGAAGGATAATTGGGAAGATGGGGCAGAAAGAATATAAGAGCCAAGGATGGATCACTTCAAGGAAACAGCGGTTCTGGACAGAGTAAGGCTGTTGTACATATGAACTCCCAGTGATTGTGACAAAACGCACAAGACCTGTGCAAGCTCAAGTCAAACAAAATCCCAGGTTGGAAAGGGAAGATAGCCATGAATTCCCAACTCCAGCTGAGGGGCTATAGACATTTGATAACTACTGGGGAGTGAGAGTCAGTTTTCATTAAGATTGTAACCAGTGGTATGTTGAACATACTCCAGGAGGACAGGCTTCATGCACTGGGAATGGTCAGCCAACACAAGAATACAAGCTGAGCTTAAAAATAAAAATAAGAGAGTGAGAGCAAGAGTGAGAGCGAGAGCAAGAGAGAGAAAGAGAGAGAGAGAGAGAGAGAGAGAGAGAGAGAAAGAGAGAGAGAGAGAGAGAGAGAGAAAATATAAAATTTAAAGTGTAGGGTAGAGAGTGTGTCATATATCTGGAAGGGGTTGAAAGAGGACGGGGTGAATATGATTACAACACATTTTATTACATTTTCAAAGAATTAATAAAATATAGTTTTAAGATATGGCAATTGCAACAAAATTATTTTTAAACTTCGAGCTAAAAGTTATTTTTGCAAACTTATTAGCATTAACAAATGAAAATTACCATTTACAGCCACTTAAACATTAAGTACTTAGGTTTAGGTTGAACAAAGTGCGTGTTGGTCCAGTAAGTCAGATCTATAAAGTGCTAATGGATGAAATAAATCATATAGAGCAAAATAATAAAGTTATGATTAAAAGAATCAGCAAGATAACATTTTGCTCAGAATGATATATATATGTATATATATATTGATGGTAGAATATAATATATAATATACATAATATCATATAATATAATATATTATGATGGTAACTTTGCAAATATACATATACATATATATGCAAAGTTACCATCATAATATCAGTTGCATGCCTCATAGATACACACAAGACTGATTCAATAATGATAGAGAAAAATCAAACCTAAAACTACTTTGGAAAATAATAAATGAAAGGAATTACATTACTCGGGTTTATAAACCAGCATTAATCAAGTCAACATATATTTGACAGGTGTAATACATAAACAAAGAAGAACTAAATATAGATTATATAGCTAACAGACATTTGGCAACATATTCAAAGCAATGAGTAGAAAAAGTATAATCTTTCTAACAAATGATATTAAAATAATATGACTACTACAGGATTTTAATAAAATATCCTTGCCCTAACTGTATCTTATAATAGTTATTTCAGATAGATTAAGTTCTAAATATAAAACACAAAAGCATAAAAATTTTAGAAAACACTTAGGAGAAGGACTGGGATATAGCTCAGTGGTGGAACACTGGCCTGGCATGCAAGAGGCCCTAGGTTCAATCCCTACTATGAAAATAAAAAGGATATCACACAGGAGATCTTGGTAGTAACTTTGAAGTTAGTGAAGAATTTTTAAACATGAACACAAAATTGTGAACCATAGAAGGAATTATGGATAAATTTAACTTTATTTAAGCTAATAATGCTTGACTGTCAAAGACATAGGAAAAGAAAAGGCCTTTAGAGTCAACATATAATTCAACTGGGACAGATTATTTGCAAATCATATAACCAGCAAAAAATTTTAATTTGAAAGTTTTCCTAAGCTCAATACCAAGCCAAAATGAGTACATTTTTATGCAGCAAGCTATGTATAATCTGAACATACCTAATTCACTAAAAAGGATATATGCATGAGCAAATGAAAACATGTTCAACATCATTATACTACAGGGAAATAAAAATTAGTTTAAATATAAAGTTCCCTAATATCTCTGTAAAGTAACCTGGAAGATTTGTATCAAATCAAATAAATAATCATATATCCTAGTAGGTACCTTTCTAGAATTTACCCTCAGAAATGCAAACCTTTGTTTGTAATGAACACAAACTAGAAACAATACAAGTATACTTTGATAAATAGATAAACAAATCATAGTATATTTGTAAAATGAATCCATAACACAAAATGTAATAATAATTATAAAGAATATATTGAATCTGACTTAAGTATATTTTCTGAGTACAAAATCACAATCTCTAAAGGTAACTTGTAATTCTATTTATATGAAATTCTTTAAATTATCATAGAGTAAATGTAGAAAACTCACTGGCTTCCAGGGATAGTTAAATGGGAGTATAATTACAAGGAGTATAAAACTAGGCCATTTGAGGAGTTATTGGAGAAAGCTGTACTCTAATTGAATTTTGGTTATAAAAATCTATAGGTTTTTTTCCAATAGCATTAAAATACCAGAATTTACGCCATAAAACAAATAACAAAAACATCAAGAGACTGAACATTAAAACTTAGTAAATTCGGAGAGAAACTTGAAACAATCCTACTAAAATCAGAAACTAGACAAGGCTTCCCACTCTCTCCCTACCAATTCAATATTGTACTTGAAGTCCTAGCCAGAGCAATTAGATAACAAAAGGAGATAAAAAGGGATAGGAGTTGGAAAGGAAGAAGTCAAATTATCACTATTTGCTGATGATATGATAGCATACTTAAGTGACCCCCAAAATTCCACCAGAGAGCTTCTAAACCTGATAAACAACTTCAGCAAAGTAG
>NC_045030.1:90575170-90580009 GCF_008632895.1 Mastomys coucha
AAATAATATAAAATACCTCGATGTAACCCTAACTAAGCAAGTAAAAGATCTGTTTGACAAGAACTTCATGTCTTTGAAGAAGGAAATTGAAGAAGATCTCAGAAAATGGAAAGATCTCCCATGCTTGTGGATTGGCAGGATTAATATAGTAAAAATGGCCATCTTACCGAAGGCAATCTACAGATTTAATGCAATCCCCATCAAAATTCCTTAATAAGTGATTGATGGCCAATGGCCTAGCTCACTGTGGTGGTACCTCCCCTGTGCTGCTGGCCATCAGTTCTATAACAGGCTGAGCATGCCATGAAGAACAAGCCAGTACCCCTTGATGGTCTCTCTACCAGCTCCTGCCTCCAAGTTCCTGCCCTGTTTGAGTTTCTATACTTATTTCCTTCAGTAATGACCAATGGTGTAGAAGTATAAGCCAAATAAATATTTTCCTCTTCAAAAAAATTTAGTAAATGCAGATTATATTGTAGTTTCATATATTTACTTTTAAGCATGTTTTAATTGAAGTAGAACTATCTCATTTTCCCTCTCCTTCCCCCCCAGCCCATCCCAATTCCCTCCCTCAAACCCTTCCCATTTCTTCCTATTTAAGATTCTTTTTTTATTTGATATTGTTACATACTGAAGTATATGCACAAGTATATATAAATGCAACCTGATGAGTTTATTTAGTATTGTTTGTATGCTTTTTAACACTCAGTATTAAATAACCAAATAAAGTGATCATCCTTATGTAAGAATAATTCTGTCTCTCACAGCAGATGTTAACTGGTTCTTCATCTAGGGGTGGGGCCCCATGATATTTTTCTCTATGATGGCATATCAGTTGATGTTGTCATAGTTCAGGTCTTGTTTAGGCAGACATATTATTGGGATTTCACAGGTGCCACTTCCCTATCATATATAAAAGACACAATCATATATAAAAGACTTCCTGGTCCTTTTGTTTTCTGAAGTTATCTACGTAAATGTCTATGATGATTCAAAAAGAAGTTTCTCTAATCGTAGGTAAAAACTAATCTTATACCTTTATTTTCAGTTTTAGTTTAGAGGTGTGTATATTAGTGAAATCTCCTTTAGAAGCCAGAAAAGAGCATTGGATACCTCGAAGCTGCAATTACATGGTTTTGGCACCTGCTATCCTGGACACTTAGAACCAAACACCAGTCCTCTGTGGGAGCAGAATGTATTCTAAATTGCTAAGCCATCTCCCCAGCCCTTAAAATCTTTAGAAGCTGGGCCAAAAATCCTAGGAAGTCCCTTCTACCATTTGTAATTTCTATGAATCAAAACTGATTTCAAAATATAAAGGGTTAAAAGGCTTCTGATTTTAGCTCCAATATCTAAAAACCATAGAAATCATCACTTCTATATTTTCATGAAATAGCAGTAAAATTGAAAGTCAATTCCATTTTTGAAACTGAGCAGAGGACTTGGGTTAACAAGGTTACAGGGCCAACTGTCACCCTGAAGTCAGGAGAAACAGGCACATTCAGAAAGATACAATGATTTGCTTCTCTGGAGCAGAAACTACTGGAAGCCATGGAGGCAGAACCAATTACTTTACTAGTAATATTGACAAATTACTGTAGGATGAATGCAGACCAGTCTGAAATTGCAAAACTCCGGGGAGTGGCAATTGCAGAGGGGGCCTCAGACTTTTGCAGGTCTTTGGTTTAGGAAGATCACCAGGTTCTTATAATGGGAATCTGAAATAAGTGCCCTAGTCACTCTGCCAAGAGGAAGGAGAATATTCCTTCTTTATCTCTCTCCTTGGCGGGCTTACTCTCCCGGGTAACTTAGAAACTTTATGTTACCAAGAATAATTACTTCCCATTCAACTCCAGTGATTTTCATTTTTTCTATATCTATTAAGAAAAAATAAATAACATAGTAAATATAATATAGGGTTCCAAATCTACTGATTGGAGATGATGCAGGCACATTAGAAAACAGAGGGCTGAGATAGACACTAGGATGATAATATTGTGATTGTAGCATTACCTAGAAGCAGAACTACTAAAACACTAAAAGCTAATTGGGAAAAAGTTGAGAGCCCTTTTCCCAAGCTCACATCATAACATCATAGCCAAAGGCCTCTACTACAATTCTGGCCTTACAGTTAATAGATCTGAAAAACAAAGATGCTCTCAAAACCAATATAAGGAGATCCTAAAGCAAAGAGAGGAGACAAAATCAAAGATACCAACAGAATGTAAAGGTTTTTTGTTCTTAGTGCTGCCACAAACATTAAATAAAGGCTGACTCCTCACCTTGTTAATGTCAAGCCTTGTGATAACAGAACATTTCCTTTAGTATATAGCACTAATATACATATGGATTTCAGTGAATTATTACAAAGAACAAATCCCAAGAAAGAACATAAAGTAATCTTCAGAATTAGAGCCCAGACTCAGGCTGACTTTAAAACAAGAAAGTTGCCGGGCGGTGGTGGCACATGATTTTAATTCCAGCACTTGGGAGGCAGAGGCAGGTGGATTACTGAGTTCAAGGCCACCCTGGTCTATAGAGTGAGTTCCAGGACAGCCAGTGCTATACAGAAAAACCCTGTCTCAAAAATCCAAAAACAAAAAACAAAACAAAAACAAAACAAAACAAAACAAGAAAGCTAACATTGACATAATCAGTTTTTCCTCTTTTTTATTTATTTTTGACAGGATCACTGTTAGTTAATTTTGGATCCTGTTTTACCCTCTAGCAAAAGAGAGGATGAGAAAGGATTGAAAGTCCACAAACTGTCTGGACTATGGAATGAATTCAAGGTAAGCCTAAAGAATTGTGAAGTCTGATATCAAAAGAAAAGTAAAAAGAGAAATAAAAGTATAGTTCTATCAATGACAGAGTACTTGTCTAACATGCATGAATCCTTAAATTCAATTCCCAGTATATATTCTATACAAAAGCAATAAGACAAGGGAAATAGTTCAGCTGGTTTAGGCACTTGCCATCAAGCCTATGACCTGGGTCTAACCACTAGAACCTACATGACACACATACAGCCATAGTCACACATGGCACTCACATGATGGGTAGACAGAGAGACAGACAGATAAGAAAAAACAGATAGGTGTAATGAACATGTAAGTACAATTTAAAATTTAAGGAAACATCCCACAAATTTAAAGACTTTACTGGCAAATTATGTGTCTGATAAAGAGAAGTAACTTCAAGTAGGTTCAATCAGGGAACACAAAGATAGTTTTGTCTCCTAACCTGAATTTGTAATTGTAACATCTAGGGAATGTATCTTTGAAGATAAGCATAATTCCAGCTCTTTAAATAGGAATACCTTGATTTACAGTAAGCTCTAAACTCCTGTGGAAAGGGCAGACATGCAACAAAGAGACAAAGAAGAGTTAGGTAAAGGTGGAGGCAGATTAGAGTTATGGTTTATAAGCCAAAAATGTCAATAATTACTGAGTAGCCATTGTGAGATAGGAGAAAGTTATGTGATACCTGTTGCTCTGAAGCTTCTGAAATGAACTTAGCCTTGTGATACCACACTTCTGAGATCCATATATGGGAGAAAACAGATTTGTTTTGTTGTGAGCTATCCAATTTGTTACAGTTGCTCTGGGAGACAAACCTACAAGGCTGTTTTTAAAATGAACAAAATTGTATGAACAAATATCCCACAAAAGAAGATATATTATGGGGAATTAGCATATGAATAGATATGCAACATAATTTGACATTAGAAAACTTTGTTATAACAACTATTTACCAGCCTACTTCAAAGAGAAAACACTAAAAACAATTCCTGTTGAATATGCAACTGACTACTGAGACAAAAAAAAAAAAGACTGAGAAGCCTGATATGGTGGTAGTACATGCTTCCTAGGGACATCAGAGAATCTTGAGCTCTGGTCAGCTGAAGTACAGAGGAATCTGTTATAAGCCCCACTGCATCACCAAAACAGAAACAAAGGAATGAACAAAATAAAGGAGAAAAAAGAAGGGCTATGAGAAAATGAAGGAAATTTAAATGAGGTGAGAACTTCAGTTAATTGTGGTATTGTGATACATGTTCATTAGTTTATAAAAATATCTTAATTTAAGGGACTGACAATAAGATAAAATGAATAATAAGAAAAAAACAAGAGTGATGGACAGTAAGATGCCTCAGCAGGTAAAGTTGCTGGCTGCCAAGCTCGAGCAATTAAATTTCATACTCTGGATAGCCCTACATAGTAGGAGAGAACCAACTCTCAAAAAATTTTCCCTGCCCTCCATACCAATGCCTCAGTACAACTGCCCACACACATAAACACACTAATTAATTAATTAACGAGAAATTAAATTTTTAAGGAAGAAAAAATTAGCCACAAGTCTGTGCCATTGAGACTGGGTAAATAAAAATTCATCAATAAAGATTTTTTTTTTTAATTTTTGGAACCTGTAAGGGCCAAGCACAATGGCAGGTTTCAACGGGAATTTGATTCTGACATGGAAAATTTTTATCTTCCATCACTCAGTGTCCTTCCTTTGATGAGTCAGAACAGCAATTAATGGGAAGGGAGCATATAGATTCAGAATTTACTAAATCTAGCAATTTGAATGTAAGAATACCAGAGCTGAAGTTAAAGGGAATCTGGACAATATCTTTTAATATGTGAGAGATGGGGCCAAGAAACTTCATCTCACAGTCTTTACCTTATATCTCAGTCATACAAGAGTTCTATTTGCTCACCTGAAACTTCCTCATTGAGTAAAGCTTTTGCAATCCTGAGCCAGATGCACCAGAAAGTAGCCTCCTGGGGCCTACTATGAATCTTGACTAGGATCTCCAAGGATAGAAAAACAGGGTCG
>NC_045030.1:90580019-90583977 GCF_008632895.1 Mastomys coucha
CCCTAATAGTGTCAACTCTCAGCCCAGTTTCCATAAAAGGGGTTGGGGGATGACTGTGTCTAAAAGCCATACCTGATGATCTAACAGAAAGGCATTCTGTTCTGGTATGCATGGCATGGCCATTTACTTGGGTTCCTCAATTGGACTTTTCCTTGTTTTTTAAGACAAAGATCTTTGCACTTATCTTGGTCCAGCCTGGGATCTTTGTTTTTATCCCAGGATGGTCTTGAAATTGCAAGAATCCTGACTAGGTCTCCCAGGTGGTGGGATTATAGGTGTATGTCACCACTTGGCTTCTCCTGTTTAGTTTTGTGAGGGCCTAGGATTCTTCTCTTTGCTGACTTGTAGCTAAAACCAGTCCAATGCCCTGTTCTCTGGGTAAAAAGTAATTAAAAATCACAGCAGATCCTTAAAAAACATTGGGAATATCTGATACCTGTTTAAATTTTTTAAGTGAACCATGTCTGTACTCTTTCAGTCAAACACAGTTTTTAGCCCTTGTGTATCAAAAACCATTCCTATCATTTTAACAGTAAATGGAGCTATCTGTGGTAATTCTTTGCCCATCATGAAAAAAATGATTGCAAGAAATTCCTTACACCAATACTATTTATTTTTCATGTAGATCTCAAAACAGAGATACAGGACTGGGAATGACTTTGTATAATGCTTTATACAATCAAGGAATAATGTCTATGATTATCAAGACTTAAGACAAAACAAACTAGCAAAGAAAAAAACAGTAGTAAACGTTTAACTTGTAGTTGTTGAAGTGCATAGCCCTCTAATTTCTGCCCCCCAATTTTTCACTGCTTATAGCTATAACCTATTCCTTACTATATTGCATATGTTTTAATTGCTGTCAATCATTGTACTCCTAACAAAAGAAGCATTAGCTTCAATATTGTAAAAATACCATACAGGAACAATGTTATTCTACAACAAACACCAAGGAAGTTCACAATTCCTGAGTGCTCATAAGTATATACAATCCACCAAAGAACCAAAGAGATCAGATTCTCAGAAATTTCTTTACAAATAAATAAATATATAGATAAATAAATGAATAAAATAACATCACACAGTGACACACAGAAATAAACTACACTTTGTCTGCTGGTGACTAAGGGAGAGCGTAAGATACAATTTTAGTATATTAGACATGCATATTCATGGTTCTTTCATATGACAATTTGACCACACAAATCACCCCACTAAATTCAGAATACAAAGTATGATTAGATTAAATTAAATTATTTGGCTATTGTTCTTTAGGGGTGATTATGGTTGTTCACTATTTAGTCCTGGGTGGCTCAAACTCTTTGTGATCATATTGCCTCTGCCTCCAAAGTGCTGAGAGGAATATGACACTACACTCAGCTTGTTATTTGTTTTAAATTAGCTAGAACCCTGTAAGATCTCACATCTCTTCTCTATTTTTTATTACTATAAATATGTATACCCATGTATTCTAAGCACTTACTGTTATCTACCTTGGTCTTTCCAGACTTATCTTAGAATTTGATCTCTCTCATGGGCTCTGGGAGCTGCTCTAACTCCAGTGATGTTCTTCACTAACTGAAGATTTCTTCTCTAGAGTATCTTCTGGGACTGAGTTATTATTGCAAACTCTGTGTTTCTCAAAAAAAAAAGTGAAGCCTTACTCACATATTAGAATTGCAAAACATGCCACAGAGATATTCTGGTACTTTAAAAATTACTATATGAATGATACTTTGTATAAATGATGCCATAATACATGCATGATTCCTTTCATAATTAAAATCTTCAAATTATATTAAAATAAATTTAATTTTTAAAGATTTATTCATTTTGTTTTTATATGTATGAGTGTTTATTTGCATGTATGTATATCCACCATGCATTCTTTGTGCCCATGGGAGTCAGAAAAGAGTGTCAGATTCCCTGGATCTGAAGCTATAGATGGTTGTTAGCTGCCATACAGATGACTAGAACTAAATCTCGGTCATCTGTAAGTGCTCTTAATTGTTGAGCCAACTCTCCAACACCAACATTTCAATTTTTTTGATTTCCATAATTAGTAAACAAAGAGATAGATAGTGAAATAACAACGAGACTATCATTTCATACAAAATACTAAAAAATTGAAAACTTATTAAATAAAATTCCTGTCAGCTGAAGATGCTCATTTGTATTATGTGACTGCAAATTGATACACTATTAGCCTAGGCATGTTTCTGTAAACCTGTGATCTCAGAGACTTGGGAGACTGAGGCAGAAGGATTGCTCGTTCAAGGCTTTCAAAAGTTACAGAGTGAGTTCAAGGCCAGCTCTAACAACTTACAACTAATATCAAACTAAACCTGCCTAAAGTAAAATTAAAAAAATTAAAAAATAACAGAGCTGCAGATACAGTTCAATGGTAGAGAACTTGAAACATGAAATTCTGTATGCAATATTCATTATGGTGAAAATAAGAAGATAAAGCATCATTGAACATGTTTCATTAATATTCATGAAATTACAATCAAAATTAATGTTAATATTCATAAAAATTTACACTGGTTTTATTTAACTCAAATTTAAATGCTTCCTATCAAAAATTAAGTTCAATAAATATTTCAATTCTACTCACCATAAAAATGTTAAAAAATCAACTTATGTTTATGTCAGAAAGAGACTAGTTAAACCAATTTATCAACTTATGGCATATACACAGTTTAGAATTCTATGGAGTAAAGTATGAGGTGAATGAATCTACACTTACACATATGCATATACACACACAACCACACACTTATACACTCTATGCTGTGTTATTTTTATTAAGGGACAAGGGCAAGAGCCAGAAAAACATATCCATTACTCAAGTAGGTTAAAATGCACATTTTTTCCTAGTAAGCCAAAAACCCAGCCTATATTTTAAAATAACATGTACAGTATTTTAAATTGTGATTGTCCATAAGATATTGATTTATAAACTAGGATGTAGACTCTCATGAGATACTGAATTTGTCAACACATTGATTTGGGATTTTTGTAGCCTCCAGAATTGTGAAACACAAATTTCTGGTTCCTGAAAGGATGAGACTAGGAATCTTCTTTACCTTGTGAGGGTAGAATGAGAAGATTGTAAAGTGGGAAGAGAAACCTCACCATGAACTCTGTCTATCTACTCTCAAATTGCCAACTTCCAGAACTGTGCAAAATATTTATTTATTAAGAAAGGTATATAGTGAATTAGCAGACAGCTGAACTAAGTTACTTATTAAGTCATTTTTTTATAATTGCAGTACTAAGGCTTTAAAATATCAAGATTTTAAATTCATATGAGTAGCAATTATTCTTGTGTATCTTTACATTTCAGGTACAAACAGAAGCCTTCTAAAGTGTAACACTCACTTTCAACTAAAAAAAAACAAATAAGACCTTGAGAAAGGAACCTAAAATTTTGTGAATTAATATATCCTTAATTCTTGAATAAAGTAAGTATAGCCATATATTATAGATTGAACAGTTAAGACTTTTGTTTACATTTCTTGATAATTATTATAGTGCTACATTCTCTCACATTTCAAAAAACTACCTACTTTCCTATCATGTTATCTTTTCTAAATCATCAAATGTGATAAAACATTTTCTAATTTGTTTTGCAGAATAATGGAATAGTGTTAAATTCCAGTCACAGAAAAAAATTGCACAATGTTATTAATAAACCTAAGCTCAAAGGGTATTTTAAACTGATAAAGGGAATACTTTCTGAAATACATGGAAGGACAGAAAACACAATAGAAATACAATATTACAAATGTGCTCTCTCTAGACAATTCTTGACCTTCCACTATTTAGAATATAGACTTCTCAAAATGACAAATGATTGAGACATTACTAATTTGGGGGGAGCAAAAAGATTCAGCTGTTGGAATATACACTTATTATAGCTGTGATTGAACTGTGGTTTGGCATTTCTTTTCCT
>NC_045030.1:90584462-90589502 GCF_008632895.1 Mastomys coucha
TTTGGTTTTGGTTTACCACAGGTCCTTTTGTTTATATTTTTTTAAAGAAATCATATAGTAGTACATTGGTTGTATCATGATGGTTCAGTAGTAGGATTTGATCTAAGAGCCTTCAACATGCTAAGCAAGTGTTTACAACTAAACCTTCACCCCCACAAAGCTATGCAACTCAGAAAATCCTATACTTAAATTTCTACAATTTGAGACTGGTAGAAGGAAGATGCCCTTGGTTTAAGACTAATTCATGTAATCAAATGGAGAGGTTCTAACCTGGACCCAATAAAAGGCCTCTATCAGCCTTCTAAGGGAATTCTTCCCTCTACATTTGAGCTATAGCACAAAACTTTTACATTTATTTTCCTTTAGTTTTATCTTTAAGACAAAGTTGAAGTTGCTCAAACCATCCTTTAACTTCCTGCTTAAGAGAGATAGACTTCAACATGTAATTAGCTAGGCTCAATCTTCAGAGTCCCTGAATACTACCAATGGGTTTTGACACATTCTGTTCACCTTTAAGCAATCCAAATGCAGTAGTTCTCATCTTGGTAAATGGAAAGGAAAAATAAATATCATTAAAGCCTAAAGCATGGAGAGAGATGTATTAAATCTAGCAGACAACAAAGGGAAGGGAATCATTTCCAAGGTAATGTTCTCCTAGAGCAAAGATAGAGGAATTTACTAGGAAGGTTTATGGATATTCATATAGGGTGGGCCAATTTTTAAAGCTGTTCATTTTAGGAGTACTTCTGAGCATTATTAACTTGTACCATAGTATTATAGGGAAAAATAAAAATGGATACTATTAAAATGTGATAGCATAGAAATTTATTTCTGAGGGTACCTACTTTGTTTAGTTGTTGACATATCTGTTAACAATTTGTTTCTATTTTCTACAGCAATAATGCCAAAACTCATGCCAATGACCTTCCTTTCATTAGGATTCACAAGGGAAATTAAGAGATAATCCATGTCAGTGTTGAACAGTACTAATAGCAGGGGCAAAACTCCGTGAAAGGAAAATTCTCTTCTGTTGCCTGTGGGAGATTCCCTTGACTCTGAAAAGAGCCTGTGACCTGATCATGCCTGGCTTGATGTCAAGCATTCAGTTCCCTGAAATGTCAGAAGGAAATTTTTATAGAAAACCACTACGAATTGCTCCAAAATTCCTAAGGCTGTCAGGCTAAACAAAGCAGTTTAAAGTCCTCTGTTATCTAATGGCATATATTCAGACTCAAGAATCACAAGACACTCTGTATTTGTAACTACAGATTTTTTTCTGGGTTTTCTATTAAAAGTTTAATCTTTTAGTTCTGGCCAGATCCTCTGGGAAGATGACCACTGGTCAATACTCTCAAAGTCTCATCATATCCAACACCCACTTGAATTTAAAATTGAGTTACACTAAAGAGCTAGCACTTTCCCAATGCTCTAAAGCTTGAAACCCACTTGCTTCAAGATTATACTAGAAACTTTCCACTCAATTCCTCTCTCCCCATATACTACATCTTTCTTTTCATTTGTTCTTTTAGTTTTGGCCTATATTTTACTATATCCCTTATATTTTATCTTAGGCTCTGAAATTCAATGAGAATAAATATATATTTTTCATTATGACATTCTCACAGCAAACACACAAATTCTAAATAAATAGATGCTCTATAAATGAGTAATTAATAATCAAATGGATCAGAGGTCTAATTGATTATAATGTATTTTCTATCTTGAATATTCTATGCATATCCTAATTCTTATCTTTTGATTTACAGAGCAGTAGAATAGAAGTGAATAAAGAATGCCAAAGAAGATAGGGGGAAAGATGAATAAGGAAAGCATCAAAATTTTAACTCTTTTCACTTTTGTCATAATGCAGAGCCTCTCCACAAAGCTCAGAGTACATTCAAATTCACTATGTAACCCAGGTAGGCCTCATATCTGTGATGCTCCTGCTCCAACCTCCCATGTACTGAAAAATACAGATGTATGCCACATTCCCAAGCTTTTCTGTTTGTTTCATGATTCTGTGACAATGAGTTCTTTCACATTCTCAAGGAAATGCCTAATTTTTTAGCCGAGTATTGTTTTAATTCACAGTTGAAAGGAGAGTTTTTCATGCACAATAATATAAATTTAATCTTAAATCTCATATACAAAAGATAACAATAAATTAATTGATATTGTGAAATTACCTCTAATCTAATAAAATAAATATCTTTAAAATATTAAAAATATCAAATAAAATATAATTATTAAGCATGTTATAATGTCTTCAGCCCTACCTTGACCTTCTAATACCTTAAAGGTTATTTTTTAATTTAAAGTGAAGAATTATTCAGACATTCTCAGTGGATTCAAGATTGTGGTGGTTTGAATAAAAATGGCCCGCATATGACCATAGGGAGTGGCACTATTCAAAGTGTAGCCATATGGAGTTCGTATGGCTTTGTTGGAGAAAGTGTGCCACTGAAGTCAAGTTTTTAAGTTTTGGATGCTAAAGCCCTACCCGTGTGTTTAAGTCTCTTCCTGCCTACAGATCCAAATGGAGATCTCTCAGATAATTCTCCAACATCATGTCAGCCTGCATGCTACCATGTTTCCCACCATGATGATAATGGACTAAGCCTCTGAACCATAATCCAGCTTTAATTAAATGTTTTTCTTTATGAGTTTTGTGGTCATTTTGTCTCTTCCCAGGGATAGAAACCCTAGCCAAGACAATAGTCTTATGTGGTTATTTTCTTTCCCTTCAATTTATTTTCTAAACCTTTAGTATATATGGCATATAAAACAACTATAAGCATATTAGTGGTGGATAGGATCCTTCTTGATTGTTGGAGATTTTTGCATGTTTTAGAAATTGAACCATGTCAACTACCCTTGAAACAAGCAGAGAAGAATGGGGAGGAACACACAAGTAGTAGGAGCACTTTCTAGAATTTCAAGCTCTCTGCCTGTCTGAAAGCATTTTTTCTGAGCATGACATTTACTCATATGAACTTCAGGTATAGTAACTCAGTTTAGGTGCAACAGTCAAAGAAAAAATTGATCCAGTAATTTGAAGGAGAAGGTTGTGAAGATTAACTTCTTATTTATTGGGATAGATAGATGGTTCTCCATTAACTCAAGAGATGCTACTCATTTTTGAATGGTTCTTCTGCAAGCAACATTGTGATTCCTATTTAAAATATTCACAAGGTCCTTAATCTCTGGCCTGTCTAACCTTAGTAGTTTAACAGCGGTATAGATGAAAGTGCGAAAAATAAAAACAACCAATATCCAAAATAAATGGATGTTGGCATTTATAAATAAATAAATGGCATAGGTTGCTAGTTATCAGGGCCACCATTAGGTGTCTGAGGCCAAGCAAGTCCTGGAAAGTCTAGCCCATTTAATCTTGGTCAAGAATGTGTAAATTTTTCATTCAGTGTCATGCCATCATCTTAATTTCTAATAGCTTCTAGAATCTCTATAGTCCATTACTTTCATGTTAATCCCTCATTTCAATGTCCCTTCCTCCCTTCTAACCAGGAAAAGAACCTGGAAGGAAACTATGTTTTCTCCCTCAATATAACCAGAAGGGAAGAAAGAAAGCACTCCAACAGGCTCTTTATATCTCATGGTAATTCAGGTTCCTATTCTCCACTCAGGTTCTCAGGTTCTTACCTGGCATGTGGTAGGGCATCCTAGTTCAATTGACCTAATATTTTAAACTGTAATGAGAGAACTTCATCTCTGAAATTGCAAAAGAGGAATGTAAAATATTACTTCCACAAATCTACCACACTATCCATTGGGGTCCACACCATAAGAAAGGCTCTGCCTTCTCCTTTTGAACTCTATATCTTGTCCTTCAGAACTACTATTACAGCCTATGACCTATCTACCTAAGTTGGGCATTTTGTTCCTTATCCTCTTCAGTTCTCATGAGAAGAAATGGTTATACATAACCATTCATAACTGCTGTGAGCCTTTCAGGAGTCTATGGGGCCTTTTCACTTTGGGATACTTACATTAGTTTATGTTATAGCCTAGAAATAGATACTCTGGTTATCAAAATCCTTAATTCCATCTAATTACCACCCTACCTAAGCCCTCTCTGGCTGACAGCTTGGGCAAAACTACATATGCATATGAGCCTGTCTTTATTGGGGTACATACATGATTCTCTGCTGTCTCAATATCCTTTCTTTTTATGAGGGCTGGCAATTCTTTCATCTGTAGATTGGGAATTTCCACTTGGTTGAACAACATCCCCTCCTTGAATTTTCCAAGAGGAAATCCAGACAATGATAACAGAGATGTTGTACTAGCAATATACTTTAAAAGATAGACCAGGAGTCTGTGGGCCATCTCTTATCAGGGTAGTGCCTTAATACCTCATAATAAGCACCTACCAGGACTTATAACTCTTCACTATGCTGACATAACAATGTACCCTTCAAACAGTCTTTTACTTTCTTAAAAGCCAGAGCTAACCCAAGGTATATACTATCTGGCCCTCAAATTGTAGGCCTTTAAGACTTGATAGCCAATGCCAGATGTAGTGGTTTAAGTAAAAATGGTCAGCATAGCCTCATATATTTGGTACATGGACTAAAATGGATGGACTTATTTTAGAAGGAATAGAAGCGTGTACACATGACTCCAGCTGCATATGTAGCAGAGAATGTCCTTGCCATGCATCAATGGAAGGAGAGGTATTTGGTCCTATGAAAGTTCAATCTATGCCCCAGTGTAGGGGAATCGAGGGCAAGGAGGTGAGAGTGAGGAGTAGGGGGAGGAACACTCTCATAGAAGCAGGGGAGGGAGGTTGTGATAGGATGTTTCCAGGAGTGAGAAAAACCAGGAAAGGGGATAACATTTGAAAAGTAAATAAAGAAAATATCTAATAAAAAATAAGAACTAGGAAAAAGAAAAGAAGAGAAAAGAAAAGAAAAGAAAAGAAAAGAAAAGAAAAGAAAAGAAGAGAAAAGAAAGTGGGGCCTTATTTGAGGAGTAATGTCCTTAGAGGTGGGCTTTGAAGTTTCAAAAATCCACACAATT
>NC_045030.1:90590035-90595874 GCF_008632895.1 Mastomys coucha
TTTGGTTTTTTTCAAGACAGGGTTTCTCTGTATAGCCCTGGCCATCCTGGAACTCACGCTGTTAGACCAGGCTGGCCTCCAACTCAGAAATCCGCCTGCCTCTGCTTCCCAAGTGCTGGGATTAAAGGCGTGCACCACCACTGCCTGGTTCAGTTATAGCATTTTAACAGAGTGTGGATGGATTTTGCTATTGTCTTAAGAATCTGCCTGAGGCAAAATTGAAATGTTTTAGATTAATTTGCTTAGTAGGGGATGTTTTCAAATATTGACTGTGTCATATGATAGTTAGTGATCACAGTCTTGCAGATCTAAGTTAAAAACGTAAGCATGAAAAAATGTAAAATATACAGTTTGAGGAGATAAATAGTACCAGGAAACTTAATTGTGGAGCCATGTCTTGGGCTCAAAAGACAAGAAGTTTAGCAAAAGGTCTGATGCTAAGTGGAAATAAAAGGCAGGTTGCCCTCAGGGCAAGACTACACCAAGTCAAGCTTCCAAGCTATATAAAAGAAATGCCTAAGAAATCAATCTTCTGCTACTAAAACAAAGGAAAGTTAATTCATCAAAAGAAAGCCACAAATTAAAGTTTATGTAAATGTAATTTAAGAAAGAGTCTAAATTCCATTCTATGCAGGTATGCTAACTTGGCTGCATTGTCACCATGGTTCTAGCTTTAGAGTACTGAGTATACAGGAGAAAGTTTTGTGGAATCTTTCTCCAGGTTTAGGAAAGTTGATGATCCCTGGCTTGTGTCAGGGAATCCCTGCATAAAGACTAAGAGAAGACACTGCAAAGTTGTGAAAAAGAAGCTTGAGTTGTGTTGAAGACCTCAAGAGATTGAAAGTGCCACAACCATTGATAATTGCCAAGGAGAACTATGCAGGGAGACATAACAAGCTCTAGAGAGAGAATTATGTTGTAGTCAGCAAAACTGGAAGGGTAGAACCATCTAAGACTCTGTACATCAGACATCTAACTACAGAATTTGGAGTTTAACATGCTGGATTTTAATCTTACTTGTTCTAGTATTTTCTCACTACTTCCATTCCTCCCTTTGTAATAGTGATGTATATTCTCTGTCACTGTGTGTTGGAAGTACATAATTTGTTTTCTGAGTTTGATATCACAGAAGATTACAATTTAGAGATTGCTTTGAGTCTCAGAAGAAAGAGACTTTGAACTGTGTTGGAATTGTGAAATACAATGTATGGGGTATTTCTGTAGTAAATAAATCTCGTCTTATAGTATGGCTACAAGCCTGTGAAGGCCAGGGAGTATAATGTAATGTTTTAATGGTCAAATATTTGAATGCTTAGTCCTCTGTTTGTGGAGCTGTTTGGGATGGATTAGGAAGTATGGTTCTGTGGGAAGAGGTATGTAACTAAGGATACTTTTGAAGTTTCCAGTTAGCTTCCTCCCCCACTTCACATTCTGCTTTTGTATCAGATGTAAGCCCTTAGGTATGGCCACAATGCTATATCCACATGCCTACATAACTGCTACTATCCTTCCTACCATAATGGTTGTAGGTTGATCTTCTGAAACTGCAAGTCTTAATAATATTTTTTTCTGTAAATTGCTTTGGTCATCTCATCTCATCACAGCAATAAGAAAGTAACTGAGCATTGTATTGTTATTGAACCTCTCTCATCTGGTATGGATTATTGATCTCAACAAGATCCTTCATAATTGGAAGGCCTAGATATCTGACTTTTACTGGTTTGATGTCAAATCTGGTTGAGTATATTTGCTTAATATTACAGAATCCATGAAACTTTTCCATGGAAGATTATTTCTGTGTTAATCTGACAATAGTCTAGTACAGACCAAGTCCTTCACTTCTCTGAAAATTGAGTGGCAGAGATTTAGGAAGCTAATATATATCACCATCATATGGAATCTCTCAGAGCTGAGCTCGGGGGTATGATTTTAAAGATATAGGGATAGCCTCTGTTTTATGTGTGCAAAGGTAAGTATATAGCTGCATCCTTTGGGTTGGATATAACCACTACCATCTTACATAATAATGGCTGATCAGTTTGGACTTACTAATATTCTCTTGTGGAGAGGCAAAAGAGGGTTATGAAATCTATGAAGCACAGGAAGCTTCACAAAATCCTCAGGGGACTACTCTTCTTTCCCTGTTATACTGAGGTAAACAATTCGCCATAATGTTGGGGATTCCTCAACTAATTGAAAGTATAGCTTTCAGTAAGTTGTTCAGGTGATGTTTTGGGAGGATTAAAGATGCTTGTATAAGTAATCCCAAAAGTTAAAATGAAGAGGTAGGTCTATATACACTTCACAGAATGGTACTGAATTCATTTTAGTCAATGGCAGAGTAATATGTATAATAGCATGGATAATATGCTAAAAATTCAATGTGTTTCTCTACTTACCATAAATAAAAGCCCCCAAATTCAAAATAATATCTGCAAGATTTTTTTAGCTTTCAATGAGTTCTAAAGGAAGAATAATTATTTACCTTTTTTTCTAGAAAATTTGACAACATAGACCTTATTTATGTGGGTATATGTCTTAGGGTTTCTATGGTTATAATAATACACAATTTCAAAATATGAGAAGCAAAGGATTTATCTCAGCTAACAACTCGCTGGTCACACTTCATCAGCGAGGAAATTTAGCTTAGGAACTCAAGGTAGGAAACTGAAGCCAAGAACTGAAGCAAAACCCAAGTGAAGATGCTGCTTACTGGATTGTACCTCATGGTCTGGTTATTATGCTTTCTCATAAAATATAGTACCACCTGCCACCTGTGCCTAACATTGACCATAATGGATTGGTCCTTCTCAAATCAACTATCAACAAACAAACAAACAAACAAAAAATAATCAAAATGTCCCAAGCTAATCTGGCTTGTCTGCATTTCAATATGCTAGAAGCACTTCCTCAACTGAGCTTCCGTTTCTCAGATATCTTTAGCTAATGTCAATCTGACATAAGACTAGTTAGCATGGTATGTGGTGTGTGTATGTGAAAAGGTGTGTGTGTGTGTGTGTGTGTGTGTGTGTGTGTGTGTGTGTGTGTGTGTGTTGCAACTGGAAATCAGAGAAAAAATTCAGATGTATTTCCTCAGGAGTTATGCCCTAATTTATTTTCCTTTTATTCTGATAAAATACCATAACAAAAAGTATCCATAGGTGGGGTGGTTTATTTCTGGGTTTTTGATACAATTTCATTGATCAACATGTCTGTCTCTGGACCAATATCATACAGTTATTATCACTATTTCGCAGTAGGATAGCTTGAGGTCAGGGATATGATTTCTTCACAAGTTATTTTATTGTTCAGGATTGTTTTGGCTATCCTGAGGTTTTTGATTTTCCATTTGAAGTTAAGAATTCCTCTTTCATAGTCCATAAAAGTTGTGTTGGAATTTTAATGGGGATTGAATTGAATCTGCATACTGCTTTTGGTAAGATGGCCATTTTCACTATGTTAATCCTACCTATTCATGAGCATAGAAAATCTTTCCATCTTCTGATATCCTCTATAATTTCTTCCTTCAGAAACTTGAACTTCTTATCAGACATATCTTTCATTTGCTTGATTAGTTACACCAAGATATTTTATAATATTTGTGGTTATTGTGAAGGGTGTTGTTTCCAATTTTTATCTCCACCTGTTTATCACTTGTAAGTGTGTCTACTGATTTCTTTGAGTTATTTTTGTATCCAGCCCCTTTACTGAAGGTGTGGGGTCACTTATGTATACTACCATATCATCTGTATGTGGGATATGTTCTTCTAGCTGGGCTTCCTTGTTTGGATTCAGTGGTAGAAGATGAGCTTAGTTTCACAGATACTTGATGTGTGAGCATAGGGAGGGTAGTGATACCCATAGGGGCCTTACCCTCTCAGAGGAAAGGGGGAGGAGAAATGAGGGGAAAGATTGTGGGAGGGGTGGCCAGGAGGGGCACAGTGAGCAAGATGTAAAGCGACTAAGAAAAAAAAATCCTTGACAAGAACAACTTTTAAAAGAAGTAATTGGGCCCATCACTGGATGATCTTTCCTTCAATATCGGCTACATTTTTGTCTCTTCATTTCTTTTAGACAGGAACAATTATGGGTCTAAAATTTTAAAGGTGAGTTGGAGACCCTATCCCCTAAAAGATCATATATGGGCTGGTCAGTGGCTCCCAGCACATATGTAGCAGAGGACTGCCTTATCTGGCCTCAGTGGGTGAAGATGTGGCAAATTCTGTAGAAGCTAGATGGTCAAGAGAAGGGAGATGCAGGGTGTAGGGGATACAGGGGGTGGTTAGGTGGAGGAGCACGCTCTTAGAGGCAAAGGAAAGGGAGATGACGTGAAGAACTCAGAGGGTGACTCAGAGGAGGGCAACATTTGGAATGTAAGTAAATAAAATAAGTAATTAAAAAATAATAAAGGTGTTTACTATCTTTCACCATTTATAGTACAGTCCATCCTGACAAGAAATCAGAGGTAGCAGGAGCTTGAAACAACTGCCAACATTACATCTGCTGTCAGAAGAGATCAATGAAGGCATGATATTCAGTTCCCTTTTTCCAGTTATACAGACAGTTCAGAACCCCTTGCCCTCGCAGAATGTCACTTGGACTACTGTTTACCAGTTAAGGATTAGATTAGGCTGGCTAGACAGATAAACCTGTCTCTGCCTCCACAGTGCTAGCATTACAAGTGCAGATGAACTTGCATTGCTTTTTTTATATGAGTTCTGTAGATCAAATTCAGGTCCTTAAACACTTTATTGAATGAGCCATCTCTTCACTTATACCCTCATTTTTCTGACTAAAGCAATTAAATGCAATTAATATAGAATAACTGAGTGTTATACACCATACGAAATAAGTGATGTGAAAACTAAAATATGAAGGAACCTATATCCAATGTTCATTTATATGCAAATAAACTTGGTGGTAGTCCTCTTATTTCAGGTGACCCATATCTCTAGGTTACATATAACACATGGCTCCATATTCCATATTGGCTGTTGAATAGAACAGAAATAATGATGTTCTTATGCACCTAGGTCTGAAGGCTTGATCATATTTCTGCTCTTAGTTTTAGTATTAAGTGTTATACTATATTCTTTTCTAACTATGATGAACAATATAGTCTCCAAATAAACAAAAATAGAAAACAAGACACAAGTTAAAGAGAGATTATAATTCTAATTAATTCATATCTTGTAAGCACCCAAAACACATTCTTATAGTTTGTTAAGACAATTGTCGAAAATTGAGTCATGTGAGAATTCTGAGTGATTGTGAGAATCCAAGAAAGAAAAACAAGAGTCTTGTGATCTCAGTTTCTTCAAAACATGTAATTGTTCTTGGAATGTGTTTTTACACTCCTCTCAGGTGTAATGGGTAGGAATGAGTTTATTCAAGCTCTTGTTATTCATGTGACTCTATGTAAAAACATGGTTTTGTCATTTGTGTCTTGTCTTTGTTATTGAACACCTTATTCATGTGATTGTGATTCTTCTTAACCCTTTGAGTATTAATTGCCTGATGCTCTGAATCAAGATGGCTGATGCATAAAACTTCAGTCTGTCTCATTTTTAGACCCCACTTTCCTAAGTTCTCACTACCAACTATAGTTGTAAACACTTTTTTCTTGGAGAAGTTTCTAAAAGTATCAAATGCCCTTGCTATTCAACAGTATTTTGCAGTTCCTTTATATACCAGATATTTTTAAATGCAGGATGATATCATTTTGAAAAAAGAATGGCCCTGAGCTGGGCAGTGGTGGTGCAAGCCTTTAATCCCAGCACTTGGGAGGCAGAGACAGGTGGATTTCTGAGTTCGAGGTCAACCTGGTCTACAGAGTGAG
>NC_045030.1:90595884-90603435 GCF_008632895.1 Mastomys coucha
GAAAGAAAGAAAGAAAGAAAGAGAGAGAGAAAGAAAGAAAAAGTAGAAAAGAAAAAAGGGCCCTGTAAATCTCAGCAGGGAGGATTCACCCTTCTGGATTCAATAGCACCATTCTGTACAAACCTTTCCAATAACCTCTATAATCTCAAAAGACAGAAATTTCTTTTGGTGCTTGGTCAAAATCATACCTTGTGATTCTTTGCTACTGACTTTCTGACGAATACACCTGAGGTACTTGTACTAGTATGCTTAAGCACAGTACAGTCAGAATGTTTCCCTGGCACAGAGAAATAAAAATGTCATGAAAATTATGGTGAATTAAATTACTTTTTAAAAATCAGTTCTTATACAACTGCCAGGGAGACATTCTCAACCATTGTGGCCTTCCTATAAACTAAATAATTACTCCACAAAAATTCCAATATTGTTATGTTTGAACCCAGTTAATGTGCTTGGTAGGTTTTTACTGAATTTGACATAAGCTTTGGTCATATTGAAAGAGGAAACTTTAATTGAGAAAACGACTCCATCAAATTATCTTCAGGTAAGTCTATGGAGCTTCTTTGATTAATAATTTAATCAAAGATTTAATATGGGTTTGCCTAGCTCACTGTAGGCAGTGATAACCTTGGACAGGCTGTGTTGGGATGTTTAAGAAAGCAAGTTGAGCTTGCCTTGGTGAGAAATTCAGTAAGAAGCTTTGTTTCTTGGCCTACGCTTTAGCTCCTGTCTCCAGGTTCTTGCCTTGTTTTCACGACAGACTGCTATTTAGAACTATGTATCAAATAAACCATCTTCTTTCCAATTTTCCGGGGTCAGTGTTTTATCACAACAATATAATAGCTCACTAGAACTGAAATTATATTGTCAAATTTAATTATGTTAGCAAATCTAACTAAAATTATAGTACTTACCTTAAAAAATAGATACATAGTGTGGGGTTGTCTGCACGGGTCCAGCATAATTGAATGACTCCTTCCAAATAGAGAAAAGTTTTCTTAATGAAAAATAGTAGAGACTCTAAGCATGTTCAATGTAATGTGCAATTTATGACACAAAAATAGAAATTTACATGCAAGAGTGCAGAGACCTCAAGCAACAATGCCAATCAGCAAGTACTCAAATTCCTGTACTTTATTTTGCCTCATTATATCCTCAGGCTGGTTTGGAATTCACCATATACTCCAAGCTTACTTCAAAGTCATGGCTATTCTCCTGCATCAGCACCTTTAAGGCTGAGGTTATATTCCTGAATATAACCTCATCTATATACTTACTTCATAGTCATGGCCATCCTCCTGCATCAGCATCTTTAATGCTGAGGTTATATTCCTGAATATAACCTCACCATATCTAGATTCACTTTTCTTTCTTAAACCACCAAGGGTTAGATATCTCAAAGGACTAGATTCAAAATGCAATTTAAATGAGCTTGAATTTGACTATTTCCTGTGTTTATCAATAAAAAGATAGACATTGAATTCTTTGTATGATCTTATGTATTTGCATTGTTTGGAGTTACTTAATATATGTTTTTGTCATTGGATTAGAAAACGTATATCCTGTTTAAAAGATACTAAAGGTTTTTTTTTATTGCAGTTTCCTACATCTCTACAATATGTACTGATCAGTCAGCTCCCATTGCCTTCTTTTATCCCCCTTCTGTCCCAGTTACAAACTCTAATCACATCTAAAAGTTTCCTAAACCTCTATAACTTAAGTTACCATGTCTTTCAGGAACCAATAAAAACTGTGCCAATTTTGAGTCTACTCACAAGTCAGTTGGGATGAGAAGATAGTTGGCATGCAGGATAGTGGGGAAAAGGAACACAGAGCATCATAAAATCTTCAATATTAAAATTAAAATTAAACCAATTACATTGTATGCTAGCTTTTTAATTTTTATTGATTTTTTTTGGAAACAGGGTATCACTTATGTTGCCCTGGATAGCCTAAAACTCATCCTGCTATGTAAACCAGCCTAACCTTGGAATTCAAAAATGTCCATTTCTCTCTGCCTCTACCTCCAGAATGATAGGATTAAAGGACTTTCAAGTCCAGACAAAAAATGTCTTTTTTTCCATTGGAAATAATTGTTTTCAAGTAATGTATTCTGATCATAATTTCCCATCCTTCATCTCCTCCGAGATCCTCCTCACCTCCCTACTCACCTAGATCCACACATTATGACTTATTTCTCTTATTGTAGGAAACAAGCAGGCAAATAAAAACATAAATGAGCCACAATTTAAAAATGAACAATTGGAAAAGCAGTAGAAATGGATACACACACACACACACTCACACACACACACATACACACTCACACCATAAAAACAAAAATCCTTACAAGCAAATATACAAGGAAAAGACCAGCCATGTTGGACAAAAAACTCAAAAAAAAATAGGATAATGTTCATTGGCAAACTGGAAGTTTTCATATATATGGCACTTAGGAAAGGCCATGAGGAAAATGAAATGATCAGTGATACCCAAAATTTAGGAGGACTAAATATGTAAGAAATTAAGGAATTTTCCATCAGTGAAATAATTCTGTATTATACAATCATGGTGAATACATGTCATCTATTATATTCTCATCTAAATCCATAAAATGTGCATTGTGGAATAAGAAGCCTAATGAAACTATGGCCTTTGAGTGATTATAGTGTGGTAATGTGGGTTCATTACTTATAATAGCTGTATCACTCAGGAAGGACTGTTGCTAATGTGATGGCTATGTATATTTAGAGTTGTGCTTATAAGCAATATCTCTCTATCTTCCTCAGTTTTGCTCTAAACCAGTGGTTCTTAATCTTTCTAATATTGTAATCCATTAATATAATTTCTCATGTTGCAGTGACTCCCAAACATAAAACCATTTTTATTGCTACTATATAACTGTAATTTTACTACTGTAATGAATTTTAATGTAAATATTTGATATGCTGGATATCTGATGCTAACCCTGTGAAAAGCTAATTCAATTCCCAAAGGGCTAAAACTCATAAATTGAGAACCAATGCTTCAAACCTTAGTCTACTCAAACAAATACTTTGCAGTCATTGACAATAGGAGAATTAAAAAGAATTATGTGGAAAAGAAAGATATTCAGAGTTTGTTTCCCACAAGGGCAAGTATGGTCTTGATGCAAGGGAATGATTATTATGCATATTGGGCATTAAGGACTACTGGCATGAACTTAGATGGAAAGTAGTATTAATTTGAGAGGAGCTAGGTCTGCCACATGTCTTAGTAGCTAGGTAAAGTTAAATGTCAAAGATCTCTGAGGCTAAAAACAGGTGGATATATACAATTGAGGCCTATATACAGTCCCTGACTTATATTTAATTCCCTCTGTTTTATTTATTACATGGGAAAATAGTGCATAAATCCTAGTTTCTTTCTTTGTTTTATCTAGAGACATCATACAGGAGTGAAACTAGAGAAGAGAAATTAATTCCGAGACAGAGTACTTGCTCTATCTGGAAGCAACAGAAGAGTGTGAGCACAACAGGGGCCATTTGTAAATAGGAACACATGCGAAAGTTCAAGAAGGTTTCAAATTCTTTGTGAAGTGAAGTCAGCAAGCCCTTTTTGCATCCTGGAATGCATGTGACATATGAAAGTTCCTGACACAGTGCAATTGGCAGTTGTTACTATTAGTACCTTAGCTCATACCAAAATTTATTGTTATTGTTTTCTAACCATATGTGAGAGCTTATTTAGCACTCTGTTAAAGTACACAGAAGAGTCAAAAAACAAGATACATAGAGTAAAATGAGGTTGCTTGTGTAGCTTTTAACAAATCTGTAGTTTATTTGGAGAGTGAGATTTTAACTTAATGCAAAATTCCTAAAATTTTGAACAAGAACTATACCCTCCTATCCTTTCAAATTCCCTTCTACTGAAACTTCACTTCTTTTCATTTGTTCCCTTTCATCAAAATCTATCACTCATTTAAGAGGTTGATAAAAAAGATATATTCAAGACTACCTAAGAAACCTTCCTTTTAATGTAATAGACTCTGTCTTTCTCAGGTCAGAGCAAATACTGCCAGCTTAGCATTTTTTAGAACAGCTATCAAAGAGTAGTCTCAAAACTCCCTAGAGCCAGTGTTTGTAAAATACATAGTTTATGCGTTGTGTTTAGCTGTATGGGGGAAAGGACACTGAAAAAGAATGCAGGGACTCTTTCATAGGAAGCAGATGAATTTTCCAGTTTCTCTATGAAAACTCCTACACACACACCCCAGAAAGCAATTGCTAAAAACTGTTCCCCCTTTTCAATATTTTATTGCAACAAAATATACTTAGTATGAAATTTGATATCTTGATATTTTAATCGTTTTAAGTGCACAGTTATTAAAGGATTTTTATACATTGAATTTTTAAATTATTTTATACTATGTTGTGATTACAGTTTCTCCTCACTCATTCCTTCCAAATCATTTCATCTCCTATCCTACCCTAAAAGCTGTTTCTATTCTAGACATTTGTTTATGCTGCTGTTTTGTTATTTCTGGACATACCAATTTTAGGGGCTTGTCCCTGATTACTACTTTAACAATCTAATGTGACCCACTCTTCCCAACTTTTCTTATAATTGAGTCACTTGAAGGACTTACAGTTTCCCCCAACCCAAACCCACTTGCCTCAGGGCACTGGATCTGACTGTTTCCATCTCGATTTTTTTGCCTACCTTTATATTTTAGGATATATCCCAATTTCTTTCTTTTCTGTTACCTTTTCATAGACTCCAAACTTCAGTGGGCATAGTGGGTCTTGTTTGTCCTGAAATTCATGATAGATGGTAACACAGAGCCTTTGAGATATCTAGGGACAAACTACTATTGGAGAAATTAATGAAACATTTTGCAGAAAATTGAAACTTAAGGATATATTAACTATATAACCATGAACAAGAAGATTATATGTGATTTATATTAATATTTCAGCTTTACAGAATATACTAAAATGTAGTGACATGAACACAAGAACTTGTCATCTTTGGATTTTCTTCTCTTTCTTAAATGTCTTAACTATTTTGCTACTTGGTTCTTTTGAATGTTCAAGACAATGGTTAACCTACTTATGCATGATATCACTAAATATGAGAGATTTCCAAATTTACTGTATGAGATTATAAAATTCTCTTATACCTCATAAACATCAAAAAATGTATGACTTACATATAATCTTGTCTTCTAAAGTCACGTAGACCACCTGTTAAATTAAAAATAACACAAATATCCATTTTATAATAGAACAGAAACACGCACTATACACTATGCTGCTGTGGCTAGATTCATCCCTCCATACACTAAATCAAACATTGATTTCTCTTTGCAAAATAGTAGAAAAGTGCTTTTCTGTCTTTGTTTGTGGCAAGAAGAAGTTCTAGGCGTAACCCTGGCAGCTGGCACTCATCTTGACACCACTTTGAGCCTTGGCTTCAGCTTTTTCATGGGCTCACTCTCTATCATCTTTCAGAGCCTCTTTATTCCATGGAACAAAGAAAATAGGAAAATAATCATGAATCTTTGCCAAAATTCCAGGACTTTCAGTTTGTTGTTCAACATAGACTTTTAGGTCCCATTGCAACTGATAGGACAAAGGATCAATGTTAAACACCTGGTGATATTCTCAATCCTTTTGTTTCACAAAGTTATTGGTGAGGAACATCGTGGTATCTTTAAAACAAAGTTCTTTCTATCATTCCTGCATCATACTCAGAACTTCCTATACTTGTTTCTCTATGGCAGAATTGCCCTTTGCAAAGATCACAACCAGGATAGTATCAAACTGTGGATATGTTAAGGTCACAAAGAAGCTCTAGGTGGTCATAAAGTTTCTTCATGGTCTTAGGGAAGTGATTCTTATATATTTAGATTATGTTTATCTTTATCTCTGCCTAAGTAACATACTTTTTAACTTGATACTTGTACAGCAGGTAATTCACTAACAAAGTAACTTTCCCAAATAAAGTACATTAGTTGCAATCCTCATTGTAAAATTTTGATGCATGTAGGATGGTCTCTGTAGTTCTCTGTCCCTTCATTGGCACATGTGCATCAGCAGCCAAGTTAGCTGGCTCTCTCTCAGGGTCCTTTTGTTTGTGGAATACTCACACATCAGATCACCCTTGGAGGGTATCTTTGTTTTCAGGAATAATGGAACAATGAACATTTTCTTTTGCTTCAGTACTTTCTTTGGTTCTTCTCAAGCCTGGCAGCATTTACTACAGGCAGGAAGCATACTCTTCTCTCTCTGCTACATGATGACTCTGATAGAAGTCAAGGATTTAGAGAGAAGTCAGGTGGTTCAGTGACTTAGATGAAAGAGCCTTTATCCAGATCTGCCCGTATATGCTTCCTTAAAGGCACTGCTCCATGGATGTTTTTAAATATTCCTCTCCGGTGAGTATTTCCCTGATGATTCCACAAAAGTAGCTACAAGTGCATGTTAGACTAGCGATCTCCAGTGTGACCTGGGCTTTACAGTATATAATAGGTCCAAACCCTATGGAGCCGACTCCGATCTGGGTTAGGACAATTTTTTTTTTTACTGAATTTACATTTGGGACATTTGCCTTGTCTGGTATTACTGTTTAGCTACATTGAGGATAAATCACCCTCCTTGGGTCATTGGATAAAGAACTAAGCAGAAATCCAATTTAACTACATCTATGTAAAAATGATCTTGAATACCATGGTACAGACATGTGAGACCTGCTTCCCTCAGGATAAATCTATCAGACCATAGTCAAAAATCTTTATCTTTGCTTTTGCTTTCTTCTTCCTTCCTTTCTTTTCTTTTCTTTTCTTTTCTTCCTCTTTTTTGTCACAATTTCTACCATTAAACTTGCTGTTTTGCCCAGGAAGACTTTAAACTCATAATAACCTTGCATCCATATTCCAAGTGCTGAAACTGTAGGCACACACCACTATGCCCAACTATCTCTCTTTTTTAATTTTTCTTTTCTTCTCTCCTTCCCTTCCTTTTTGACTTTCTTTCTTTTGTTAATTTAAATTTTATATATGTTTTGATCATAATCTTTTCCCTTTCCTAACTCCTTCCAGATTCTTCTCACCTACCAACCAACAAAATTCATGTTCTTTGTATTTCTCAAATGCAAAACAAAACCAAATAAACAAGCAAAATCACTAAGACAAAACATGCCAAAACAAAACAAAAGCACACTAGGAAAAAGAGTCAGTTCTGTGTTGGCCAATTACTGATACTCTTGCTCATCTTCAGTTTATATAGATACTTCACCATCTTTCTAGTATGGGAGATTGAATCTAAGAACCCCTCATGCCAAGCAAGTATGCTACCATTGAGCCACAACCCCAACCACCTTAGATTCTTACAGGCATTTACTGTTTCCTTCTAATGACTTGTGACATGACACCTAAAAAAAAATAAGAAAAATGTTGTTCATATCCTTGACCCCATTGACGAAGAAATTTGGGTTTTAGCATGTGGCTCATTACAGTACTCTCTGAGTATGTAGATGCCCATACACAGACACACACAAAAAAGTGATAGA
>NC_045030.1:90603544-90610941 GCF_008632895.1 Mastomys coucha
GAGAGAAAGAAAGAGAGAGAGAGAGTTGTTTCATTGATTTATGGGACTTCTGCTGTACACTCACAGTAACACCCAGATCTCCTAGAACAACTAGGTGTAGAAGTCCAGCTTACCACTTTAAAGTCCCCTTTCCTTGAAGTCTTCTAGTCCAATTTTATCTTACCTGATGGTATCTCCAAAAGTCACTCACTCTTTTCCACTGAATTAGGGTCTTGCAGTCTCCTAGTACATACTCCTTCTCAAATGGACCCTTCCAGATGGTTTCCTCACTTCGAATTATGGACGCCTGATAGTCTCTTAAGGTCATATATTCCATTCTCCCAGAAGAATACCCCTGAATCCTGTGTTTGGTGCCTTCCACGAACTTCTCTGTTTGTCCTCTTTTGTAATATAACTTATAACAAAGATGTGCTTATTCTGATATTACAAAATTGACATTTAGGATCTTGGATTTATTTATTTACTTATTTATTTTAGTAATATTTGTATCAATTCTCTGAGAAATTCATACAATGTAATCTGATCTTCCTAACCCCTTCTCAAAATTCCTAGCAGATTCTCTTCCTCCTCTACTTCCCTACCTACCAAATTTCATATACACATTCATATTTTCTCTTCTTTGTCCCTCTGATGAAGTTCAGTTTCTGTTGGCCAACTGCACCTAGGCCTGAGACCTGCCTGGAATGGACATTCCATGTGTCAATGCATTTCAGTAAACTGATGTTCCTTCTGCCAGCAGTAATCAAATATTAGTACATATGCAGCTAAGGTGGGACATCATGTCTACTTCTCTTCCATGCTGGAATTCCATCTGGCTTGAGGTTGTATAGGTCTTGTATATGCTGTCCAAATTGCTCTGAGTTCGTATATGCTTCTTCCTTGTTGTGTTAATAAAACTTTGTTTACTTGAATTAAACTACCACCCTTGGCTCTTATACTCTCTCTATCCTCTCGTCAATATAAATCTTTGAAGGTTCTTGATTTTAATCCTGAAAACTATAAACCTCTTTTTGAAAGTTGAATATACCATGTGGATTTGCAGGCTTTAACTCAGGTACTTAACAGCAGGCATCCTTACTTACTCTCTCAGTCATATCTCCAGCCCCAAACCTATATTTTCACTTGTTATGGTATATCTTCTGGTCATTATATTTTTAATGAAGAGATATATATTTATAACTATTCCCATATTTTCATTTTTGTTATTGACCTTTGTGGTTCCTTTTATTTGCTAAAAAGTCCTCTCCATGTTGGATGTGTACATTGCCTATATTTTCTCTTCTTTAGGTTGTGTTTGCATTCTTTAAGTATCTCTAGTACAAAGAAACCATTTACCCTCTTATAATTTGTCTTTTTGTTTCATTCCTTGTGACTTGGAGACTTATCCTCAAGCTACTACCTTCTCTAAAGTCCTAAAGCTGTTCCTCTCTCTAAGACTTTTTCTAGTAGTTTCAGATATGAAGATCTCATATTTAAGTTTTTGATGCATTTTTAGTTGTTGTTTTTAGCTGTTGTTGTTTAAACTGTTGACAAATGGTCTAAGCTTCATTCACTTTCATGTGCATAGTTGTCCACTTTTCTCAGTAAAATTTATTGCAAAGACTATCCTTTCTCCAATGCATATTCTTACTACTTCACTAAAATTCAGTTGGATTAAGGCTCTCTATTTGTTACTTGGGCCTATGTATCTATTCTTGGCTGATGCGATAATGCTTTCATTGTTACAGCTTTGTAGTTTTTGGAATCATGCAGCTCAATTAACATTTTCTCCTTTGTTCTTTTAAGATAAAATTACTTTGGCTATCTGTTTTCTTTTTTCTTCCACTATTGTGAAATCTCTTCTTTGCATTTAATTGTGAGCTTTACTGTACGAGTGTGAAATATATTTTATTGAGCTTAATTTAATTGGGACCATTGACTTTCAAGTATCTGGCTATTTGTCTCATCTAGTATGAAAAGACTGCTACTATTGTACTATTCTCATGTTCTTCAAAAAGTTCAATAATCTGTACATTTGCTGTATTAAATAAGTTCCCAATTTTGCCATGTGTTTCCTTCATTCCTCTTTACTTTTTTTTCTCCCCCACCTAAGGTTTTCAAAGAGTTTTTCTTTAAGTTCACTTGTTCTTCTTTCTGTTTGATCTCTATTGCTATTGGTGCCTTCTCCTGCATTTTTAAATAGTATGGACTATATTTTTCAACTCAAGAATTTCTATTTAATCTTTAAACATTGCTCTCACCCCTGTTACATTTCTCTGTTGGAGTACTGAAACATTTCTTTTTGTTAAGCTCACTGTATTTCCTTAAAGAAGCTACTTCATAATTTCTGTTAATTCTCTAGTATTCAATACTGCCTGGTCAGTTTCTGGCATTAAAAATATAGGTAACATGTTTTCCCTAAAACATCTTACTGCTCTGATGCTATTCATTTAGGCTTTGAGGGGTTATAAGTATTTTACATAATTTTGTCTCTGTGCCACTCTTTCCATTAGGTAGCCTGTTTAAAACATTTTATTAGCTATATATATAATTAACTACATTGAAAACATTTTCAAGTAGTCTCTTTAGATTGTATACATACTTATAGCTTGGAAACCCTTTATTTTATGGGACTTTTTAAAAAGTACTTATTAATCCTCTGTATGATTGTTTGGACTAGATTGATGCATATACCACATGTATGCCTGGAGCCTTTGGTAACCAGAAGCAGGGTAGGGTGCACTGGAACTAGAGTGGCAGTCACTTATGAACTACTGTGTGGGTACTGGGAATTGAACCCCAGCATATAAAGAAAATGTTCTTAAACACTAATCCATCTCTCCAGCCCTAACAGATATATTTTTCCTGTGGCCTGACTTCCAGCATTTTATCCAGAGAGGAGATCCAGGTCCATACTTACCATTTGGCTTCTCTTGGGATTCTGTGGCAATTCCAGTACTAGAACAAAGCAAACTCAATGTGGTTCCAAATACTCTATTGATGCGTTGTTCAGAAACAGAAGAGTGCTTGGAGAGAGTAGCATGTCCCTAATAAATTTCCTGAGTCCAAGATTCATTCAGATATCTCATCTGCAGTTATTTGTCTATGGTTAAGGACTTGAGGATGACTCAGCAGATTCAATGTGGTGGGACCTGCTTCAGGCTCAAAGGTAACATCTATGGCCATTTAAGCAGCAAAACTGACTCATATCTTGAGCCTTAACACAAAATCAGTATAGTTGGGAACAAGGCCCACATTTCTTTTTTTATTTAAAATGTTCTATTTTATTTTATATATGTTGAAGTTTTGTCCACCTATATGCTGTGCCCCACATGTGTGCAATACCCAAAAAGGGCCATAAGAGAGTTTCTGATCCCCTGGAATTAGACTTAGAAGTAATTGTGAGAAACCATGATATGTAGGTTATAAGAACTGAACCCTGATCCTCTGGAATAGCAGCCAATGCTCTTAACTACTAAGCTGTCTCTCCAGATCTAAGGATCTTCATTTCTATGGGCTACTTATAGGTGAGGTCTTGCTGTGTACCCAAATTAGTATAACTGGTCACAAGGGATAGTAACTACAGTAGAAGTCTGATATAATCTTCATTGTTACTTTTCCTTTCACTTGAGCTGTTCCATAAGATTTTTTCCTTGAAATGGCTCAGTGATAATGTCACTGGAGAGCTTGGAGAGTCTCACTTCATACAACTGAATGTTATCCTAGAAAATGGGTTCTCTTCTTCAGGTTCTAAATCTTATTAATAGAAAAATTTAAAAATAAACTCAGTAGAATTCTAAAGACAATTTCCTTAGAATTTAAAAGGAAACCCCTATAACGAGCAAGCTATAAATCTTGGCCCCTGCACAGAAAAGGAAGAGGAAAAAGTTAAAAGCATAGAAGCTGTATGGCAGACAGTATTTGCATTGCAAGGGACGAAGGAAAGCAAGCTTAGGAGAAGAGATTAAAAGAAGAAGAAAAAAAGAGGTTTTGCTTTATTCAGAAGAGCAGGCAGGATTAGATCCATGACTATGTCTCTATAAGAAACTGTAGAGAAGGGTCCACCTAAGAGGCTTGGCCTACATACAAGCCATTCAGTTCCTATATACAGTGTTTGAGGGCTTACTTTATTGAATCTTAATTGAGCTCTCAGACAATGCATTATGCCATATATGTTTGCCCCACTCATCATCTTATCACATGAGGTTGCAAATGTCCAACATTGCATTTTGTTGGGGCAAGTACAATACTGGGACTTCAAATGGAAGGCAAAGATCTCGTTCTGGATTACCACACTTGGCAGGAAGTATCTCCTTTATTGCTAGGCAGCTTTGAGTTGGAGAAGAGGAGAAATAAACAGCTCTTTTATTATTGCCTTCTCCAATGCATCTTTTCATTTTGTTGTAATAAATCCAAGCATTATTGCTACTCAACTGTCTTCTGATGCTCTTAAAAAATATAGTTATATGTATGTGTAGCTAGCTATTTACTTTGGTATATCCATGAGGAAAGATTACCAAGGGATCTTAGCTGCCATCCTGCTTTGATGCACCCTGTATCAAAATTATCTTCTGCATGTTAGTGCATGTTCAACTTTCTTTGTAATAAAGTATGAGCTGGATACCATGAAGCACTAATTTAATACTAATACATGGGAGGCTAAAACAGGAGAATTGTAAATTAGAGACCACCCTAAGCTGGATAGCACTGCCCAGTGAAGTCTTGGCAACAAAATGGAACTTTGTGTTTAAAAATAAACAAACAAAAGGGGGACAACATTTGACCTTTAAATAAATAAAATAATCAATAAAAAAGGAAAAAAATGAGCAAACAGCTAATCTGTTAAGGTGGTTTTATTTAGGCCATTTTTCTTCAATATTATATCTTTATATTCTTTGGGTACAAAGTATACTAAGATCTAAGATTGTGCTATCATATCTGAACCTATATATACATAATTTTAAACAGAATTGTTTTTAATGATGTGTATGTATGCATATGGCTGTTTGTTTGTATGGGCATGTGAGTGCAGATGCCCAAAGAGGCGAGAAACATCATGTTATAGGTGTTTGTGAGTGCCAAGATGTAGCTACAGGAAACTCATCTCAGGTCTTCTACAAAAGCAAGGTCAGTTCTCTATTTCTTGCATAATGGCTTTGGATATGTTTATATAAAATACTGCTTACTCTTTCCAACATTTAGAAAAATTAGACTGCAATTATCTGAAATTAAAATATTAGAAAAATATGCCTGGAATTTCAACTGCACTTTTGCTTTGTTACTCTTCATAAAGTTTTCTGTTTCTGTATGATTGGTGAGGTCATTCATATTTTATTTATTTTTATTTTTCTAAATAATATTCTCCTTAAATTTGAAATTTCAAATTCAGTCATTTTGTACTTGCTTACATTATAAAAATTCTCAAATATTCCATAGTAGAGAATATACTTAACAGTGAGAATCAGCAATAATCATAATGTAGTTAATCTGTTTCCATCTAAATACCAATTATATTATACCAATGGAATAATGTGAAATAAATCCTATTATCATGTTATTACATCTTTATTGATTGTCTATTTCTAAAAGGTAGAAGCACAAAAATTGTACTTGTCCTCCCTCAAAATCTTAACACTTTAGTGTAATGAAATGTCAAGTTACCTTTCACATTTACCTAACTGACATACACATTTTCAAATGCTATTTTCCTTGAATCTGGGTCCAACTTGCTTTGCATTTCCATTGATGAAGAGGTTTCTTCCCTACAACCTGTCTAGTATGCATTAGTTCTTTTTCCTTGTAAGTACTTTTGTATTAAAAAAGAAAAACAGATCTTAGGTTTCCATAGTTTCACATGGTCTGAATTTTGCTGACTGCAAAATTCCCCCTAAATCTTTCTTCCCTCCCTCTCTTCTGCAACTACCTCCTTATTACCTTTCCTTCCCTACTCCTTCTCTATTTTTCCCTTTCCCTCCTATCTTCTTCTCATTTTGTTGTTCCTTTGATCTTGTTTATGATTTTAAAGAGTATTTCAAAGCTGATGCTTTCAATTCATACCATATCCATCAAAGAAAAGTACTTTCTAAGTTTCTAATAAGAAAAAAAAACACATAATGGCTATATTCCTTAGAGATAATGCTAGCAATTTTGAAGGTGAGCACCTTTATCCATTATTTAATTAAGAGTTGCATAAAGTTAATTTTTTCTAATTTTGTCTTTCCCGCTAAGTTTGTCTGATCTAATATATCTTCTACAAATCATTCCTTGTCTAAAATGTTATTTATTTTGTTTACTTAAAATCCTTAAATTTAACCTGTTTCCGTATTTTATAAAATAGTTACTTATCACACTTGTATATTATTTATCAGGTATCATTCACTTTTTAAAATAATTGATAATATGTGTGAAATGACTGATTGTCTAAATCTTTTTCAATTGATGCTAATGTTTGCTTGTGCTAGTAGCATTTTTTTTCATTGATTTTGAGATAGCATTTTACCATGTAACCTAGAATGTCTTTAATTTCTCGGGGTATTGTTTCTGTAGGTCTAATATGCATTTAGTATCCCTGTTTTTTTTCTATTGACTATGTCTAATATCCTTCTGAGTACTACTTGAGCTGTTTTCCCAGTATGGTGGTTTGAATAAGAATGGCCCCATAGGCTCATATATTTGAATAATTGTCATTAGTGAGTGGTACCACTTGATAGTTACATTAGAGATAGTGTCACTAGGCATGAGCTTTAAGGTTTCAAACACCAAGCCCGGTGTCTTTTTCTTCCTGCTGCTTTTGAATCTCTCCGTAGAACTCTCAGCTACAATTTCTGTTTGTATGTTATGATCCTCCCTGCCATGAGAATAATGAACTAAACCTCTGAAATTGTAAGCAAACTCCCATTTAAGTACTTTATTTTAGAAGAGTTGTCATGGTCCTGGTATCTCTTCACAGCAATAGAACACTGGCTAATATATCCAGGTAATAATGTAGGACTTCACATGTATATATGTATATTATGCTTTCATATTTTTAGATGTGTGTGAAAATAACAGTGAGTAAAATTATGTAGAAGAGAATGTGTCACTTCATAAGTACTAAAAAATGGGTATGATGTATATTCATTGGATGTTTAGGTTCTATATGTATACTCTATGAATAACTTTTAGTAATAATGGAAGATAGATTAGATTAGACTAGTCAATTGGTACTTTAAGAAGAGTTAGTAACATTATTACCAAATCATTTGTTTAGTAGGTATCCTGTATTTAAGGTGTGTGATCTCATCTGCCTTCTCACCCCCTCTGATTTGCCTCTATGAGGGTGTTCTCCCACCCACCCACCCTCTCCTGCCCAAATGCTCCAGCATCCCCCCTATGCTGACGTATCAATTCTCCACAGGACCAATGGCCTCCTGTCCTAT
>NC_045030.1:90611064-90626423 GCF_008632895.1 Mastomys coucha
TGGTTCCTTCCATGTATACTCCTTGGTTGGTGGTCTAGTCCCAGGAGAACTAGGTGATCTGGCCAGCAGACATTGTTTTTCCTATGGGGTTACAATCCCCCTCTGCTCCTCCAGTGTTTCTAGCAGTTCCCCCACCAGGTTCCCTGAGCTCAGTCTGATAGTTGTGAGCATCCACACCTGCATTTGTAAGGTGCTAGCAGAACCTCCCATCTCTGTTCCATTTTTTTGTCCCTGTCTTTCCTTTGGACAGGAACACCCAGATACCAGGGAAGAAAGACGCTCCCAGGACCCAATGGGGATGACTTTAGCTTAAATGAGCAGAGAAGGGGGAGAGAGAAACTTTAGACACCACCTTCAGTAGATATGTACAGCCCCAGTTGAGGGATTGGGTCACCTATCCATCTCAAAGCTTTTAACCCAGAGATGAGTAAATTTTTAATCAACATTTGCTATAAAATAAAAATCTTTCCAAGTAGTGGTAGTACATGCCTTTAATCTCATCACTTAGGAGACAGAGGTAGGAAAATCTGTAAATTAAATGCCAGTCTGGTCTAAAGATTAAGTTCCAGGATGCCCAGGGCTACACAGTGAAACTCTAATTTGACAAACCAAATCATCATCATCATCATCATCATCATCATCATCATCATCATCATCATCATCATCATCATCATCATTTTGGTAGTTTCACTATGTAAGTATTGATAATAAACAGAAATACCATAACAAATATTCATTAATATATAATTATCATAAAAGAATAAGAAATACTAAATAATTTCAAATAAAAGAGAATAATAAATGAATTCATGGCAAATATGCATGTTATGTGAGCTAAAATAATTATGCACAGCAGTTACAAGACATAAGTCTCAAAGAAAAGAGCAAGATATAGTATATAAGAAAATAGTACACAGTAAAAATAGATTTTTGTAAAGATTTGTTTTGTTATTGCTCAGTGCATAAGTAAATCATAAGTATTCAGTGAGATCAAGATTGTGCTTTGAACATGCATTAATATGTTTAATCTCATACAGATTGTATTTGTATTTTTTTGTTGTTGTTTTTTTAGACACAGGGTTTCTCTATATAGCGCTGGGTGTCCTGGAACTCACTCTGTAGACCAGGCTGGCCTCAAACTAAGAAATCCACCTGTCTCTGCCTCCCAAGTGCTGGGATTAAAGGCGTGCACCACCACCTGGCTATAGATTGTATTTTTAAGAGCTATCTATTGACTATTTTATAATATGTACAATTTATTTTGATCATATATACTTCCCATTCATCCTCTCCAACTCTTCCTAGAGTTCCTCACCATGCCCCCTTTGCAACTTTATGCCTCCCTTTAAGTATAATCCAGTGAGTACAATTAGTGCTTCTCATGTGTGTGTGTGTGTGTGTGTGTGTGTCTGTGTTTGACTCTCTCTCTCTCTCTCTCTGTGTGTGTGTATACACACAGCCATTCACTGCAGCATGGGTGACCAAACAGAGGATAGATATATCCATAAAGAAATCTGTTTATTCCTCTCCAGGCAGGTGTCAAATGCTAATTGTTCCTCAATTAAGGTTAGGGGGTTCTTGAGCTCTTCATTATCCATGCTGAAATGTTGATTAGCTTCATCTTTTGAGGATATGGTTCAGGCAACCATAGCTGCTGTGAATTTCTTAAGTTTCCACTTGTTATTCTATAGTAATTGCAAATATAATTTCTCTGATCAGCGTTCAAAGTTACACTATAGATAGTATTTTGATATTCACATTATTTTATAATTACAAATCTGCTGTCAAGATCCATGAAAAATCTTGTTAAATAATCTATGAAACAAATATCACACTGCCTTTTTGATATATCTGCCACTTATAAAATCTCTATCTTTTCAATAATCCTGTGGTCACCTACTTGACTGAAAATATCTAATCCCTAATATTTACCATGGCCTACTCCTTGCCCCATTCTTTAAGTTATAATACTTTATCAATATGGTTTTCTTACATAATTTAAGTGAAGATAAGTTAAGTTTGAACAGTATAAAATTAGTTTTAAAGAGAATTAATTATTTCCCTACACCACAAAGTAGCAGTGCAGCTTTCATGGTAGAGGAAGAAGCATCTGCAGTCACCACAACAGCAGCCCAGTTTACAAAACTTCAGCGAGGCATGGATAAGAAAGAGTATACAGTTCAGATCAAAGATGAAGAAGGATTGAGGTTAACATTCCAGAAGCATAGATTGATGGCTAATGGTGTAATGGGAGATGGACATCCACTGTTTCATAAGAAGAAGGGGAACAGGAAAAAGCTAGTAGAGCTGGAGATGGAATGCATGGAAGAGCCTAATCACCTTGATCTGGACCAGGAGACCCGGATCCCTGTCAATAAGGTAGATGGTACTTTGCTGGTGGGTGATGAGGCCCCTCGCTGGGCAGAGCTGGAGATGTGGTTACAGGGTCATCCAGAGTTTGCTGTTGATCCCCGATTTTCTAGAGTATAATGGAGGAAAGTAGAAAACAGAAGTGGCAGAGATGTAAAAAAAATAATAAGGCAGAATTAAACTGTTTGGGAATGGAACCAGTACAGACAGCCAACTCTAGAAATGGGAAAAAGGGTCATTATGTTGAAATAGCATTCAACCGGGTTTTGCCAGGGTCTATTGCAACAGAGAACAGCAAGAAACGGGTCCACAGGACAAGACCACACCTTTCTAAGATGATGGCCCTGATGAAGGTGGAAGCACTGGGCCCCTATCTCTGCATAACACCTTTCAGCGCAGCAGTAGTAACCTACAGTCTGTGTTGTCTCTGGGTCACAGCAGTGCCACTTCTGCATCTCTGCCTTTTATGCCTTTTGTGATGGATGGTGCAGCAGCGTCCCCTCATGTAGACTCCAGCACCATGCTTCATCATCACTACCACCATCCCCATCCCCACCATCACCACCATCACCATCCAGGCTTGAGAACCACTGGCTACCCTTCTTTACCAGCTACTACCCACTCTGGTACAGCCTTCGGTTACCAACACTGCAACATGAGGACGATGATGAAGAGGAAGATGAAGATGATGATGATTTATCTCAGGGCTATGATAGCTCAGAAAGAGACTTCTCACTCATTGATGACCCTATGATGCCAGCCAACTCAGACTCCAGTGAAGATGCTGACGACGGAAGCTCCAGTATAGACCTGTGATGGGTGGCTGCTAGAATCCCTTACTCTGGCCCTTGGACTTTGGAAATGTGGGAGGGGCAAGGAACAATATGGGGAAACCCAAGACTTCAAGAGGTGAGAAGGAAAAGAAAAAACAAAAACAAAAATAAAACGAAACAAAAAAACCAAACTTGTACCCAATTGCTCCCAATTTTGAGTGGATTGGGTGGGCAGGGGAACTCCTAAAACAATAATAAATGACCAGTTCCTTGTTTCTGGGGAAGCAAAGGAGCTTAGAGGAGCTGGTGTGCTCACCCCTCCCCAGACACCTCCATTAGCCACAGACTATGTAGCACTGGCGCTAGCCTCTGGCAGAGCCTGTTCCTGGCCAAACTGTGGATACAGCTGGAGGGTCAGGAACTGTTTCCTTCCTTCCCCTTGGCATTAATAAATTTAAGTTAATCCTTAAAAAAAAGGGGGGGGGTATGTCGCTTTTTGGTAGGTACCAACTACCAATGTTACTGTTTTTTTTTAACTTTTATATATTTTTACCATACTTTCTAGAAATGAGAAACAAATACTACCATTGTCTTTTCCATGAATGATTATACTTAAAAATACAGAGCTACTAATAGAATGCTGAACTACAAAGTTTCTGACTTTTTCCTCCTCTCAGTTCTCCTTTTCCTCCCCTGCTCTATTTTCTTGTTCAACACTCTGGCTCTGAAGAGCAGGATGGCCTTGAATTTATGATCCTGATGCTTTCATATCTAAAGTAGTGAGATTACAAATGTGTGCCACTCTCGTTTCTCTTAGGTTGAAAAACCTGCTAAGGGATCATAGATATATTCTAAGCAATTCTAATCTCCTAAAATCCCAATAGAAATATCACATGTAATTGAATAAATATGTTTAAGTAGAATGTATTTTTATTTAAGCTAATTCTTATCTTTGTAGTTCTACGAACAACTACCTTGAGTTTGCCAAAAACATCTTTATTATGCTGTCTAGAAATATATTTCTACTCAATATTCTGGTTAACATTGTAGACCAGAAAATTCATGATACCTTTGAAACAAAGAGAGAAGATACCCTCCATGTTAGCAAGCGTTATACAGGTATAGATAGTCATGATGTGGACTACCTATCTAGAAATCAATGACGACATTTTTTAAGATTATTCTTGATGTAAAACTGTATTTCCATTTATTCTGTGTAGGACTACATGTTTGAAATTACATATTATTTAACATTAAAAATATATGGTGAAAACAGAAAGATAGGAGTCCAAGATAAAATGTTGTATAAATCTCCATAATCTAAATAGCTTTGTTCCTCTCTGTAGTCTCTTGAATAGAATACTGTGAAAACAGGTGTATATAAGTGCTTTTCAGTATTACATAAGATAACTAATGCAAATTGTGAATAGAATAACCTTATTTCCTCATTTTTAATTGTGTTATTTAGACATACATGGAATTAATACAGTTTTTTAAATGATATTGTTTAAATATTCACATATATCACTCAAATTTTATCTTTATAAAAATAATGCCAATGTCTGGCTTAACTTGAAGACCATGCCACTGACAGGGTACCAATGCCCTATATTGCCTGGATGGCCAAGAACTAGAGCCTAGATAGCCTAGAGACCTAGGGTAGAGCCAAACAAAATTGGCCAAAATATCAATGAAGTGATAACTAACAATAAACTGATATTCTTATAGATTTGTGCCTTATCGAGTTGTCATCAGAGAGGCTTCCTCTGGCAGCAAATGGGAGCAAGTACAAAGACTAGATATTATGAGGAGAGAGTCTAAATTGGAGGTTTCCATCAGGTCTCACCCATCTGAACCCAGGAAACTCCCTTAGAAGAGTTGATGAGGAAAGACTGTGGGAGTCAGAGGGGATGGAGGGCATCAGAAGAGCAAGGTCTACTGAATAAACTAAGCAGAGCTCATATGGGCTTACAGAGAGTAAAGGGGCAGGCACATCCACCTGCATGGGTCTGAACTACGTCCTCTGCATATATATTATGGCTGTGTAGCTTAGGTTTTTTTTTTTTTTTTTAGCATCACATTCTTTATTTCTTTACTTTTTTGGGTTTCAATAAGAAAATGATCAAATAAAAAGGCATATGTTAGCTAATAAATCACTCTGAAAAGTAACTGAGATAAAACACACCCAAGGAGAGTTGGATGTTTCACATGAAAGTTTGCACTTCCAGATGTCACTGGTCTTCTTGGCTATTGGATGCTCTTATTTTCAGTGCAGCAATCAAGAATGCATCTTATCTATTTAGCCTCTTAAATCCAGATTATGTGAAATCTATTTGTATCAGGGTTTGGGTCTCCTTAGATAAGCAAATGTACACATCCAAATTCACTCCTTTCAATATTCCCTTTTATGGTAATTATATTATTTCATAGGTCTCTTGTATTTTTCTTATGTTATGTCTAAATTGGATGAGTCAGTGAACTAAAACCAGCCTAGAACTTCTATAACTGCCCCAGGAGACTTTTTTTTTCCTCCCACCTTATATAGGGACCAAGAGGAATGCCAGGAGAAAGTATTTGGGCCACAGGTACTTCTTTAAGTACACAGAAAATGTGGTACATCTACATAATGGAGTACTACTCAGCTATTAAAAATAATGAATTTATGAAATTCTTAGGCAAATGAATGGAACTAGAAAATATCTTCCTGAGTGAGGTAACCTAATCACCAAAGAACTCATGTGGTATACACTAACTAATAAGTGGCTGTTAGTCCAGAAGCTCGGAATACCCAAGATACAATTCATAGACCACATGAAGCTCAAGAAGAAGAAAGACCAAAGTGTGGATACTTGTTCCTTCTTAGAAGGCGGAATAAAATACCCATGGGAGCAAATAAGGAGACAAAGTGTGGAGCCTAGACAAGAAATGTCCATCAGAGACTGCCCCACCTGGGGATCCATCCCATATACAGACACCAAACCCAGACACTATTGTGGATGCCAACAAGTGCTTGCTGACAGAAGCCTGATATAGCTGTCTCCTGAGAGGCTCTACTAGTGCCTGACAAATATAGAGGTGGATGCTCTCAGCCAACCATTGGACTGAGCACAGGGTCCCTAATGGAGGAGCTAGAGAAAGGACCCAAAGAGCTGAAGGGGTTTGTAGCCCCATAGGATGAACAACAATATGAACAAACCAGTACCCTCAGAGCTCCCAGGGATTAAACCACCAATCAAAGAGTACACATATGGCTCCGGCTGCATATGTAGCAGAGGATGGCCTTGTGGGGCATCAATGGGAGGAGAGGCCCTTGATCTCATGAAAGCCCTATGCCCCAGTGTAGGGGAATACCAGGGCCAGAAAGTGGGAGTGGGTGGGTTGGTTAGCAGGGGGAGAGGAGGGGATAGGGAGTTTCTGAGGGGAAAACAGGAAAGGGGATAGCATTTGAAATGTAAATAAAGAAAATATCTAATACAAAAAAATTTTAAAAAGAAAAAAACACATAAACTTATAAAAAGCATATCTAGTAAAACATAACTGAAAAAAAGTTAAACTTAGTTCTCAATAAATAGATGATGCTCAAACAAGTGATGAGTTGTCTTATAGGATAAGAACCTTAAACTTAGAAGTCTTTGTTGTGAATAATGGTAAATATGCATGCATGATATTTTAGAATGTCCTTTCTCTATCCCAAAGTTTTTCAAACAAAGTTTCATAATAACTGTCGTTCTTTCATCTGAACGAAAGAAAATGATAACTTACTTGCAAGATATAAAGAAATGCAAGGAGCTCATGGAGTATTGTCTAATTCCAGGTATATGGTATATTTTACTTGGGTTTATTTGTGTAGTTGATTTTATCCTACCTAAATTTAAATTTTTAGTAATGATTTATTTGGAAAAACACCTTTATAGACTAAATCTTGACTGTCAAACTCTTGATAAGCAAGCAAAAGCAACTTATATAGATTAAAATAAACAATAGGCAATCAATTCAAGCCTGCAAGTTCAAATTGGTTTTAAGTGTTACATGTTCATATGATACACTAATGAGAAAAATGAATTCACTAATTGTAAGGCCTATTCCAAATGAGTTTTTTCACCATCAGTTTTATCCAGCTGAGAATATTAATGGTTAAAATAATAACTAGCCTGACAAGCCCACTGATACAATGTTGTCATCATTGGCAATCATATATTGGCAATATCTATCCCATCCCAGAGCTCACAGATCATTACAGAACAGGAAACACAAACAGTGGAAGAGTCAAAGGTAAATCGATAGTAGTATTTTTCTTGATTTATGATTGATGTGGGAGAGAGCCTGTTTCACTGTGTATGGTACCACTGCTAAGAAGATGGGCCTAGGTTCCATAAGCTGAACAAACCATAGGAAGGAAGCCAGTAATCAGCACTCTCCATGGACTCTGCTTTTGTTCTTGCCTCCAGGATCCTGGCTTAATTCTTACCTTAAATTCCCTTCAAAATGGTCTATGAACTATAAGAAGAAATAAATTAAATATTTTTCCTCCTTAAGTTGCTTTTGTTCATGATGCTTTATTACATTGGTAGAAATCTAAATAGGACAAATAAAATTCCATCTTTTTTCATTTATACATAAAAATTAGATTTTTAAAAATATATTTGATTGCCTCAAAGGGATTCAGTCAAATATGTAAATGACAGATTGATGTATATAATGAAAATGGTTACCTTTCCTTCCTATATATATAACACATAAAAATTCTTGATTCTTCAAGTTTCATTTAGTTTAAAACACATAATTATTATAAAACACAACAAACTTTTCTCTTTTTTTCTAGGTACTCAGGCTCCTTGCTGATTTATTCCCTTTATTCTTGATACCACAAATGGGATGACACTTGAGGGGCCACAAGTGGGAGACACCATCTCTCTGGAAAGTTTCTGAGCCCTTTACTATGAGCCAAGATCCAGACTTTAAGAAGGAAAGCCAGGCTCAGCATGAACTATGTTGTCCATCTGTGCAACATGCTGAGCCTAATGAGCAATAATAGCAGGAACCCTCGTGAAGTATTAATTACAGACACCACCCAGACTTCTTATATAAGCATTTATTCTCTTCTGTAATGAAACATTTCAGTTTCAAATAATCTGTAGAAAATGAATCAATTAAATATAATAAAGTAAAAATCTTCATCAGTGTTCTAATACTACAGCCTTCTAGTTAAAAGAAGATAGATGAAACATTAATATCAAATTAGACTTAAAGTTTTAAAGATTTGCAGTTTAGCATTCTAAGCACTAATATTCTCTTTACCAAAGACCTGAGCAGTGCTTATGATAACTTTAGATTTCAAAAGAGCATGCCTTTACTTGCACTTTTGAACCTGATAATGACTTTAACAGATGAAATTTCTTGTTAAGAAAGATATGAGTATGCTTTTGGAGCAAATAATTTTCAAATCAACTCAAAGCACAGATTCATACTAAACTGCTAAAAATTTCTGGTTATGATATCACTTATCATAATGTGTTGAAGCTATGTTTCAAAACCAAATATAGTAATGTTAAAACTGCCTGCAATTTCATCCCAAACATATCAGATCTGCCTCTAAAAATTCATGAGAATGTAAATATAAAAACACTGAATGTGCTATGGTAACATTAAGATTCCTTATGATTAATTTTGTATCTTTTTACCATTTTCTGAAGATGACACTAAGTATTGCACTATATAATAAAATCTTATAAACTTACCATGAATGTAAGCTTTTATATTTTAAAAATATGAATTCAAATTTCTTCTCAACATTGACATAAAAACAGGCACTGACTAGAGTTACATCAATCCTTCCCAAATGTCTCAAAAAATATGTGCACTGTTACAATAAAAACAGTTCACCAGCTGTTTATGTAAAAATTATTTGATGAAAAACAAGCATGGCCATATGGCGCTCTAGCTCTGCTGTGGGTGCATGAAGAATAATTTTGTAGGCTGTAGTACATAATGGTCATGCTAAGTAGGGTGTCAACTATTGTGAGCACATTACATTAATAGTTAATCTGTCCTTTTTATCCTCTAAGTACTTACATTTCATAACAGCTTGTAGTTTGGAAACAAGTTAACAACCTACTGATTAAGATTTAAAAATTGGAAAATGATAAAATATTTGATGTAATATGCACATACAAAATATTCTTTTGTTAATTAAAGATATTATTTAAATAATGTAGTAATTCAACAATACGAGTACCGTTGAGGATGTGGTTGACATTTCTAACTAAATATTTTGAAAGTCTGAGTATATCAAAGGTAATCTACCTCTGATGTAGAAGAAAAAGTCTAGAAGAGGTATTCCATAAGAGAGACAAGTCAATGTAACCACTTGCATTGCTAAAATATAAAAATTGTACATTATTCATATTTGCTTCGTTTTCCACATCTATTGCTATATCTTGCACAGAGAATCCATACGTTAAATGTTTGAATAGAATCATTTAGGAAGAATGAGCTAGAAATGCTACCAGTAGATATTTGTATCACTTATAATAAAACAGCGAATGATGAATAGCTCTTATCCACTTCATTGACTTCATGGTTGAGTATTTAATAGTCTATGATATCTAAATATTTAACCAATACTAATTTTACGTTTTAGTTCCTTCTATATCTAGAGGTAGATTTCACTGAAAAATAAAATTGCGTGGCTTATCTCTCATTCATCAACACATTGTGCTTATCAAGATATTTTTTTCATTTTTGAGATTATAATAAATGTAATTACAACACACCCTTCTTCCCTTTCCTCCTTCTAAACTTTCCACACATCCTTCCCTGCTCTCCTTCAAATTCATATTCTCTTTATTCATTGTTATTTCATGTATATATATATATATATTTATGTATATATGTGTGCATGTATGTACTCCTAACTACTATCTGATCTATTTATATTAGTTGTATGTACATTGTCAGTGCTGACCGTCTGTCACTAGATAGATTATTGGTGTGCTCTTTCTTCCATGGGGAAGACTACATCTCCAACTCCTAACTGTCCTCTGTTGCTTATAGATTTCTGTGTATGATGGAGGTCCCATGGACTTTTATCTGTTTACTTGCCATATCCATTGGTGCTGCCTGAAACCTTATGGAAACAAGGTAAAAAACAAAATAGAGAACAAGATAGATTGTAATCCGGTTATTTACATTTCTGTGTTTTGATCAATACATTGACAAAAAGGTATTCATTGATATATAACACTTTCATTTATAACCTCCAAATGTCAATTGAGCTCCATGGTGACATTAATAACTGAAAAAGAAACCACACTGGAGAGATTTCCATGAGAAAAATGACCCAGACATGCTATCTATTACTAAAAGTGTTCATTCTCTATGGTTTTCATGGTTCATTTGATCCATGAATACCTAATTTATACTTATGATCTATGTGATATTTTCCTCTATAAAAATTCTGAGAAAAATATATTAATCTTTTACTTGTTAGGTTTAGAACTACAAATTATAATAATATGAATAAATTCCTTTTCCATAGGTGGTAAACAATTAATTTGTGTCTTAAAGAATACAGTGAAATGACTACAAATTCTAGTTTGAATACATGCTTACTATGTTTTCATGAATATTATTAGTATTAACCAATAAGAGCATATTAGAAGAGTCACTAGAAAGAACACTGTAGGGAATTTACAATAAATTTGTATACTTAAAGACTGTGAGAGGCCAAGACAACATATGAATCATGAAATATATAGATATTTAAATCATAGATTCCCAATAGAAAAAACTCATATGATTAGAGATACTCTAAGTTTTAAATAGAAAGTTATAGCAATTATTTTTTATTAATATTTTTCTTAAGTATTTCTTGAATATTAATATTTTAAGAAATATTTAATACCTTTCAGTTACATCTGCTTCATATATTATATAAAAATCTGTATAAAGACAATTATATATATATATATACATATATATATATGTGTATATATATATAAATTCAATGATCATGGCTATTATGAAATTAAACTAAATTTATAAATTGAAAATATAAAATATAATTCCAGACAATAATAGAAGGTTTTTAACTTCATGGCTATGAGAAATAGTATTTTTTAATTGGTTATTTTTTTATTTACATTTCAAATGTTATCCCCCTTCCCAGTTTCCCCTCCACAAACCTCCTATCCCTTCCCTCTTCCCTTGCCTCTATGAGAGTGTTCCCCCACCCACCCACCCAGTTCCTCCTCAGCACCTTAGCATTCCCCTACACTGGGGCATCAAGCCTCCACAGGACCAAGGTCCTCCCCTCCCATAGATGACAGATAAGGCATTCCTCTGCTACATATCCAGCTGGAGCCATGGGTGCCCCCATGTTTATGCTTTGGTTGGTGGTTTGGTCCCTGTGAGCTTTGGAGGGTCTGGTTGGTTGATATTGTTGTTCTTTCTATGGTGTTGCAAAACCCTTCACCTCCTTCAGTCCTTGACTCTACTGGGGTTCCTGCATTCAATCTGATATTTGGCTGCATACAGACCAATACAGAGAAATAGTATTTTTAGTAAAATGTATATACATACCTATTTAAGAATAAAATTTGAGAATGCAAATGTTTTAAGATTTTTGCGATACCTTTATATACAGAAAATACAATATGGATATTTTTAGATAACTGATAAGCTTGACTGGTTAGGTACATACAAACTAGTGAACTAAAGATCATCTAATATTAAGAAACAGTATATATTGTGAATAGAAGTTATTGATTTTTTATTACATATTTACTATATTTTAAAATATTCATTTTATGTTAGTCTGTTATTTAAGTTTTATTTTAAAATTAGAAAATTGTATTCAAATGAAAAATGAATTATAAATTCCCATGTAGATATTTTTAAATTTCATTAAACATGAGAGGGACATTCATTAACTTTGCCTGACATTGCTTGGAGGATTAGGACCGAGAGGCTGGAAAGTTCAGAGACCTAGCATAAAAACGACCATGACTGGCCAAAAAAAAGTCCATAAAATGATTTCTAATGATATTCTGCTATTTTCATAGAGTAGAACCTAGCATAAACTTAATCAAATGCAGAGACCAATAGCCAAACATAAAGTGGACCTCAGGGAATCCTTTAGAAGATGAGTAGGAAGGATTTTAGGAGCCAGAGGACTCAAGAACAACACGACAAAATGCCCCTCAATATCAACTAATCTGGGCTCATAGCAGCTCACAGAGACTGAAACAACAAATCATAGTTCCTGCACAGGCCTAACCTAGGTGCTCTACATATATGATGACAGTTGTATAGGCTTGTGTTCTTGTGGGACTCTGAACAGTGGGAGCAGGAGCTGGCTCTGACTCTCTATTGCCTTCTTTGGGGAATCTTTTCTTCCTACTGTGTTGCCTCATCCAGCCTTCATGTGGAAGTATATGCCTAGTCTTATTGTTAGGTCATATTTGGTTAATATCCATGGGAAGCCTACTTTTTTTTCTGATGAAAAACAAGGAAGGAATGGATCTGAGGGAAAGATGATGCTGTTGGGAGACTGGGAAGAAAAACTGTGGTCACGATATAATATATGAGAGAAGAATAAATAATAAATAATTTTTAAAAATAGTATTTGAGAGGGCTGGAAAGAAAATATATCAGTTATGAGCACTTTCTCCCCTTGCATGGGAGCTAGGTTCATTACATAGTATTTATATCATGACTCATAAATATCTGTAATTCCATTTCTAAGGAATATAATGTCTTTACCTCCAAGGACACACCCTGCACACAGCATATACACACACGGAGGCAAAACATCTACACACATAAAATAAAAATAATTAAAAAACCACACAATATTTTAAATGTGAACTAATGTGAGCTGTGAATACTTTCTTATTCATATTCTACTTTGCTCATTTGCTTTATGTATGAATTTTAATCTTAGAGGCCTAAAACAGTATCTATTATATGCTAAATAATCTACCACTGAGACCTCTGAGGCTTATCCATAGACCACTTTGAATGTACTATTTTGAGATTGCCATCACTAAGCTCCCTAGGCTAACTTACACTCATTCCTGACCCTAAGCAGGCCTTGAACTTATGGCCTTCCTACCTCAGTCTCCTTAATCAATTTCAATTACAAACAGAATTTCAATTTCCACATTCCAATATATTATCTGTATTTTATTTTATCCTGTTTGTGAATTTATGTTATATAAATTATGATCTCTCACAAATATTATATACTATTATTCCAGGATTTTATTTAAAACTTTAGACTCATAATGAATTTCCACATTAAAAATTGTTAGTAAATGTTCCACAGGCTGGATTTTGTCTGTGTTTCTTGTTGTCATTATATTTTATACATGCAATGAATATTTTTGATGTCAGTGAATTTAGTTTGCTAATGTTTGTGCTTATAAACTTATGATTCAAGTATAAACACATGAAAATAAAAGCATGAATAAATCTTAAAATTTCAACTTAATTAATTTTCAGAATATGAATACACATATGAATTACCAACTGTATTAGAAAAACAAAACCAAAATAAAACCAAAAGGCAATAGTAGGAATTAGTAAAGGATTTGTCATAAATGCATGAATTTCTACAATTAAGCCCTCCCAACCAACCACATTTAAAAAGCCAGGTTGGAGTGTGACATAAAATTTATTAATTCCAGAGTTGAGAAAGCAGAGATCTCACACCAGTCAGAATGGCTAAGATCAAAAACTCAGGTGAGAGGAGTGGAGAAAGAGGAACACTCCTTCATTGCTGGTGGGACTGCAAGCTGGTTCAACCATTCTGGAAATCAGTCTGGCAGTTCCTCAGAAAATTGGACATAGTACTACCTGAGGACCCAGGTATACCAATCCTGGGCATATACCCAGAAGATGTTCCAACATGTAATAAGGACACATACTCCACTATATTTATAGCAGCCACATTTATAATAGCCATAAGCTGGAAGGAACAGAGATATCCTTCAACAGGATACAGAAAATGTGGTACATTTACACAATGTAGTACTACTCAGCTACTAAAAACAATGAATTCATGAAATTCTTAGGCAAATGGACAGAGCTGGAATACATCATCCGGTGTAAGGAAACCCATTCACAAAAGAACACATATAGTATGCACTCATTGATAAGTGGATATCAGACGAAAAACTTGGAATAACCAAGATACAATTCATGGACTACATGAAGCTCAAGAAGAAGGAAGACCAAAGTGTGTATACTTTGGTCCTTCTTAGAAGGGGGAATAAAATACCCATGGGAGTAAATATGGAGACAAGTGTGAAGCAGAGGCTGAAGGAAAGACCATGCAGAGACTGTCCCACCTAGTGTTACATTCCATATACAGACACCAAACCCAGACACTATTGTGGATGCCAAGAAGTGCATGCTGACAGGAGCCTCATAGAGCTATCTCCTGAGAAGCTCTTCCAGAGCCTTACATAGACAGAGGCAGAGGTACACAGCCAACCATTGGCCTGAGCAAGAGGTCCCCAATAGAAGAATTTGAGAAAGGACCCAAGGAGCTTAAGAAGTTTGTAACCTGTGGGAAGAACAACAATATCAACCAACAAGACTCTCCAGACCTCCCAGGGACTAAACCACCAACCAAAGAGTACACATAGAGGGAACCAAGGCTCCAACCACATATGTAGCCAAGGATGGTCTTGTGGGGCATCAATGAGAAGAGAGTCCCTTGATCCTGTAAAGGTTCAGTGCCCCAGAGTAGGGAAATAACAGGGTGGGAGGGTGAGAGTGGGTGGGTGGGTGGAAGAGCACTCTCATAGAAGCAGTGGGAGGGTTGATAGGGGGAGAAGCGATGAGATACTGGGGCTCCAAATGGGGGTAATATTTGAAATGTAAATAAATAAAATACCCAATGAATGAAAAGAGAAAAATAGAGAGAGAAAGCAAGACAGGAGAACCCCTAAAGTGTTCTGACCTGCCAATCTACCCTACAAAATATCCTCCACTATATTAAGAAAAACTGTCTCAAAATCTAAATTTGGAGAATTTATTGTAAAATGATACCTGGCATTGACGATTGTCCTCCACCCACACAAGCACGTCTTTACACACATAAACAAATAAATAATAAAGTAAAAACATATTAGATAGTACATCATGAAAAAATGTTCTAGCCAGCTATTTTCTTACTATTTATTTATTTATTTATTTATTTATTTAGTG
>NC_045030.1:90626714-90632853 GCF_008632895.1 Mastomys coucha
GTTCCAGGACAGCCAGGGCTATACAGAGAAACCCTATGTTGAAAAACAAAAAACAAAACAAACAAACAAAAAAAGTCAAGAGCATTTCACAATCCATCTTCTAGTAATAATTACTGTCTTGTTTTTAAAACTCTAGAAAATATTATGCACTTTTTAACTTTATATAAATGTAGACTACATTGTGAGTTGTGATTTGTGAGTTGTTATTTGAATATTCATCAAGACGTCTGTTTATATTTTTCTAATGGGTGCAGTTCACTGGTACTATTGTTTTGTAGTCTATTGGATATGTGTGGTGAAAGTTTTTTTGAGCTCTTTTTCTATTTCATGGCTAGTTAAAGAAATATTTGCTTTCATAGCTTGTTTTTTCTATAAATTATATATATGTGTATATATATATATATGTATATATATATATATAAAGAGAGAGAGAGAGAGGGAGAGAGAGAGACAGAGACAGAGACAGAGAGAGAGACAGAGAGAGAGAGAGAGACAGAGAGAGAGAAGAGAGACTATGTTAATATTTTTATCTGATTTCCTTACCCTCTGGTCCACTCTCCAGTGAAGGTACTGGAGAGTCCCAGACACCAGGGAAATAAGAGGCTTTCAGAACCCAACAGGGATGACTTTAGCCTAAATGTGCAGTGAAGGGAAGATAGAACCTCTAGAGACCACCTGGAGTAGATAACCATGGCCCCTGGTTGAAGAATGGAGCCACCCACCCATCTCAAAGTTTTTAGCCCAGAAATGTTCCTGTCCAAAGGAAAGACTGGGACAAAAAATGGAGCAGAGACTGAAGGAAGACTGAAGGGGATGCTGGAGTGGTGGGGAGGAAGAGGGTGGTGGGTGGGGAAACACCTTCAGAGAGGCAAAGGGTATGGGGAAGAGGGTGTATTAGGGAGGTGGTTGTGTAGGGGGAAACAGAGAAGTGAGATGTCATTTGATATGGAAACAAATGAAATGATTAATTAAAAGAAAAACACTCTCTAAGAGTAGTGAGCTACAAATTAGCCTAAATTAATCTTTTACGGGAAAATGCACAGTATTTGACACAAGAAAAAATATTATATTGGCTAACGAACATTTTAACATCTACAGTAAAAACAGAATTTTGTCTGAAATTGTAATGAAGAAAATTAACTCACATTGATTTTGCTGTCAAACATAAAACTGCAAAAACAAATAACAACAAAACAACAACAAAAGCAGCCAAAGTATGAGATGAATACTTAGCTAAGATGGAAAACTACTTAATAAATGATGTGTATTTAAGTACATATGAAAACCATAATTCATTGCTGCCTGAAGTTTCCTGCATTTGCAGGGAATCTTTGTTTCTAAGAGGGAATTACTATTTTCATCATTCGTTAGTCTTTGATGGTTTATTTTTTTCTTTTTGGAAATATTATACTCTATTAAGATTTTGTATATTTTTGATACTTTGGAGAAAACAGATAAATTTACTTGTCTTTTAAAATTGTCTTGCATATACACATATATATGAGTCAGATTATTGATTTCTATTTTAAATGGTCAAGAAGTTTCTACCTAGGAGGCTGTGAATTTAATGCTAAATTGAAAATATATATATATATATTTAAAACATTGAGTTCTATCAATCAGTAAATAATTATTTTCAGAAATATTTTGTAAGTTCATGTGGAATATGTTTCTTAAACTTATCTAGGATTAAAAAGCAGCTGGTTTTTATATGCTTTATTGCTCATATCTTTATTTATTTATTTATTTATTTAAACAAAAGTACAAGAGCAAAGGTATAAGTAGTGTACTTGTCTAGAATGCATGAGGTCCTGTGCTTAATTTCCTAGAACCATAAAAAATTAAAAATGTAATAAACTAAATAATATTATAAAGGTGAATTTTGCTCAATATTAACATTGCTACATACATTCTTGAAAATTTTGCTGAATAACTTCACATATTTTTACAATATGTTTCTAATAATTCCCTGCCAACTATCATATGCTAACCATGCTAATCATTTGCATGTGTGTGTGTGTGTGTGTGTGTGTGTGTGTGTGTGTGTACATTTTCCTCATTATACTGACTTGTGCCTTAGAAGACCGGAGGTATTAAGTGCTCTTAACCACTGAGCCATTTCTGTTTCTCCAGGACACTCCTTAAACTGTCAAAGAGAAGCAACAACAGTGTTATCAACAGGTGTCAGTTTCTTGTTTCTGAATTGGAGGGCAAATTTCCATATAATTAACAATTAACAAGATAGTTATGCTAAAATTTTTGATTGACTTTATTTAATCTTTAAGTTTTTATTCCTGCTATAGATTAAAAGCTTTTAATAGAAAACAGCACATCTCTAATGTTGATATATTACTTTTTTCCCTTTCTTCTTGTTAAATTATGAACTAAGAGGGTTGATAATTTTACTGCTAAAAGTGACCTTGTAATTTTGTAAAAAATTCATTATTTTCATTTATTTTATATACTTAAAATATATATCTTAATTTATATCTTACTTCATTTAAATCCACTCATTTATAATGTATTATAATTCCCTTGTTACATTTCCTTATCTTTTTTATCAAAGGATTTACTGACATCTAATTTAGGACCATTGCATCTGTGTTTACAAAAGGACTAGACTGTGATATGATAAAGTTCCTTGTAGGTTTGGGAGTAATAGTTATACCATTCTTATAAAAATGGGCTGCAGGAAACAGGATGACACATACCTGTAATCTCAGCATTTGGAAGCTGGCATGGGAGGATTGCTGCAGATCTAAGTCCTTCTTAGGATATGTAATCGGTTAGAGGTCAGTCGACGCTATACAACAACCCCCTCAAGTAACATAGCATAGCATAGCAAATAGTAACATAACAGAAAATAGAATAAGTTGGAATATTTGATCCTTTTCTTTGGGGGAGGGACAGGGGGTTATGCAGTGCTTCCGTGCAATGTTGGTCTTTTTATTTTATTTTATTTTTTTACTTAAGCTATCTTACTCTGATATATGTGTTTTAAATATTCATTTAATTCTACTGTGAATTGTGACTATATATTTTTCAAATGTTTCAGATCAACTTAAAGTTATGTTATTTCCTAGCATATAGTAATACTTTGAAAGTTCCAGAGTGATTTGGAAAACAGTATGTCTTTGTTCTCTGAACAGGAATCTCATGCCACCATGTCTGTTTGCATTGCTCTGTTAGCCCTGGATTAAGAAACAATGTAGAAAAACAAAATCAGATCTAACTCTGTGAAAGTAAAAAAAGAAAATCTTAATTACTTGTGAAAAATATAATCTTCTTATGAAACAAAATTATCTGAAGAAATCAAATTTTAAAATGCATTAATTATGAGCAAAATAAAAAATAAAATCCAAATTAAAGCCATACTTGGTGGCATAGACCTCTAATCCCTGACTACTTTGGAGGAATAGGCAGGAGAATTTTGTTCAAGTCACATTGCAGTACAGTGGATGTTCAAGGCCAGCTTGTGCAATTTAATGAGAACTGCCTCAAAATTAAAAGAAAATAAAAAAAATATGAAAAGGGAGGTACTGTTCAACAAGCTAAGTGGTCAATTGTCTGCTTACAGTGGATAAGGCCCTAAATTCAATTACCAACAACATAAAGAGAGATTAAAGTATTTAAACACATAAAGTCGATTGACAATGTAGTTATATTATCAAGATTTCCACTGATACAATGAAAACTATTCCATAAGACCACTGAAATGATATATTGAAAAATGTAAAATGAGTCTTAAAATATTCTAATCAGTTCTCATATAAACTTGATTTTAAATAGAATCATCTCAGATTTTGCATAAAAACTTTATATTTTGAATATTACAATATTACAATTAATCTTTTTTGGGGGGGTTGTTTTGAACTTTATTTTTTTTAGCTATTTTCTTTATTTACATATAAATTTCTCCATTCCCAGTTTCCCCTCCAAAAAACAAAGAAACAAACAAAAACAACAAAAACAAACCCCTGTTGCCTCCCCCTTCCCCCTGCTCACCACCCCACCCTCTCCCACTTCCTGGCCCTGGCATTCCCCTACACTGGGGCACAGAACCTTCACAGGGCCGAGATCCTCTCCTCCTATTAATGATTGAATTTGCACCCCATTCACGCAAAGGTAAATAGGTATGTCAGGGTGCATCCTGTTTACTTTTGCAGAAGTACAAGTCAGTTTTACATATGAGACAGGCATACTAGAGAAACTATCCTCCAGCCATTATAGAACTCAGTGACAAATAACATTATAGTTCATTCAGTAATACTAATAAGTACTTGTGAAAAGGCACTTAAGTAAATAACCCAGATACAGAGATTTAAAATTGCAGGGTTTTTTTCTGCTATGTAGGTTGTTTCAATATGTAAGATAAGATAAGTGTGAGGACTGGCTATAAAACTAGGAAGAAAAAACATAAGGGCAAGGGGGCTATGCAGAGACAGAAAGGAAGATTCTAAGAGCCAGAAGTGGTAGATTATTCCAAAGAAATTGCGTCTTCCATACACAATAGAACTGATAACTCATATGAGCTCTCAGAGACTGTAAGAGCACTCACAAAGCTTGCATATGTTTAAACCATACAAAATCTCAGCACAGAGAACGGGAAATAGACACAAAATTCCACCCCTAACCAAACTTTGCAATTGAAATCTGCTGGAAATTGGAAAATCAGTTTTCTTTTAAGAATTTTCATTAAGTATATCAACGAGGACAGGTCCCATGCCCAGTATGTGGCCATCACAGAATGGATACAGTGTTTTTTTCTGAAGTTTTATTTTGTTTTGGCTTTTATTTTGTCTTATTGTCTTCCTTCCCTCCTTCCCTTCCTTCTTTTTATCTTTCCTTTCTCCCTCCTTTTTTTTTAGTTTGTTTTTATTTATATATATTTTTTTAGTTGGGTAGGAAGGCAAGTGGAGAGGATGTGAGAGGAGTTGAGGAGGGAAAATAGTATAATCAAAATATATTGTATTAAAATATTAATAAAATTAAATAAGTAAGAAGGGATATGCAAAGGACTCATGTAGCATGAAAGTAGAAAGGAAACTATGGGAAAATATGGATGAGTATGAGGATTGGCCAGGGGTATGAAAAATGTATGGGGGAAGACAATAGATATGTATAACTTTTGTTTGACAATTTCATAATTAAACTTAATACTCTATATAATAATTTAAGATATTGATCTTTTAATTTACATAGTCAAAGAACATCCATCAATTTCTTTAGATTTTTATAAGAAATAGCATTATTAAACATGAAGTCTAGCTACACTGATATTATTCTTATGTCACAAATGACAAATTAATATATTTTCAGGTATTTTAAAACAAATCCAACTTTCAAGAATACATTACCCTATAAAACATTTAACAAAACAAAAAACTTGACATTAATATGGCAATCAGAGGTATTAGAAAATAAAAAAAAAACTCACAATGTTTAATATATTTTTCATTCTTTTGAGCAGAACACAATTGTAGGGCCCTTGTTAATTATACTACTTAATTCCATATAAATATTATCTAGATAGTTTCACGGAAAATAGTGGTATTTTTGTTTTTTTTTTTGTTTTGTTTTGTTTTGTTTTGTTTTTATGGTTCAATATTGTAGTATTTGAATGAGAATTACCCCTGTAAGCTCACATATTTGAATGCTTGGTCCACAGTTGGTAGAACTGTTAGGGAAACATTAGGAGATATGGCCTCATTAGAGATGTGTCACTGGGATGCACTTTGAGGTTTCAAAACTCCATGCCATAACCAGTTAGCTTGCCCTATCTCTCTGCTTCATGGTAGTTGTTTCATGGGAGCCTGCCTGATCCCATGTTTCCTACCATGATGGTCATAGACTTGGCCTCTCAAATAATAAACAAGTCCCCAATTAAATGCTTTCTATTGCAAGTCATGGTATCTTGGCCATAGTATCTCTTCATATCAATAGAAAAGTAATTAAAACAAGTATTGAAATAGATAAAGCATTAAGAAATTTTAGAGAAAAAATTGAGCATGAAATTACTTTAAGCATCATAAACAAGAGGTCAAAAATGTTACAAACGTCAAATTATAAACATCAATAGAAACTGAAAAAAACTATAAAAATAAACAAAGGAGGAATCATGGTAATGTCAATTTCCTCT
>NC_045030.1:90634698-90636018 GCF_008632895.1 Mastomys coucha
TCAGAAATCCACCTGCCTCTGCCTCCCGAGTGCTGGGATTAAAGGCGTGCGCCACCACCGCCCAGCAATCTGTAAAATTTTAAGATATACCACTAGATGATAGCAAAACACATTGACCATTCATGCTGTACGTGTTAAGCAACATACTGATAAACTTATAATTACCATAAAAAATAAACTCAAAGTCTGTTAACTACATATGATTCTACATTCCTTGTGTGTGCTGGATAGAGGAAAAAGTCATTTTTACTCTTTTATTTAATCCTTTTCTATGTCATCTTATTTTAGTATATATATATATATATTTTTTTTTTCTAATAATCAAGCACAGTTCAGTAAGGTTTGAACCTACTAATAATATATCAAAATCATTTCAAATGGAAGCATGTGATAATACTGTGATTTGAAAAAATAAACTACTGTGTACCAGAACAAGAGTATAATATTTTATATGAAATTTAAAATACTTGTAAGGTGAGGAAGTAATATTAATTAAACATTACTAGAAAATTTAGAAATCTATTAAATAGAGCAATTTTTGATGAGCTATACTTGAATAGTTTTTATATGTAAAAAAACAGTTTAATTGTCATGTACTATCCTTTTGCCTTATATAAATTATCATGACAATAAGGACAAATGGATATTTTTAAAAGCTTTTGCTCTCACTAATTAATATCTAATGATGACTTCCATCTTCAATTGTTTCTCTTTTTTTCTCCAGCTTTCTTGAGGAATAATTGACAAATGCTCAGTTCCTATTCATGAACATAATTTTGCACCACAGGATGGTAAATTGTTAAATAAATAAAACAATGAATTGTAAAATGGAGAGCAAGTACGTCCAAAATATATTTGTATCAAAATTACCAAAGATTTTGAAGTTATTAAGGAATAGTTATAAGCCAACACAAGTTGATATTATATTCTAAGTCATCTTTCAGTGCTAAAGATTTTTATATTCCATATTGCAATTTTAATTTCTTAAAATAACTTCTGAGAAATTATTTCATAGGAGTTAGATTACTTCTAAACTAATTTACCACAATTACCAGTATCTATATGAAAAAAATATTTTGTCTCAGTAAAGCTCACATATGTATTTTTTAATAAGTGTCTAATCATTTATTACTGTAATACTAGTAAGAGGAATTCTGAGGAAGAAGTAACATGAGTATGAGGCTACATGGAGATACAGAGCAAGACCCTGTCTTCAACAATAAAAGCAAAAGCCATTTAATAACATTTAGGCTAATCACATTAGCAAATGTTAAAGTTATAAACAGAGTTTTGGCAATGTGCACTTTTTGATTATTGTAT
>NC_045030.1:90636068-90641995 GCF_008632895.1 Mastomys coucha
GGCCTCGAACTCAGAAATCCTCCTGTCTCTGCCTCCCAAGTGCTGGGATTAAAGGCATGCTCCACCACCGCCCGGCAGCCATAACCTTTCTAAAAATGCACTTTCAACAAATATTGATGGCCTTCCTAGAAATGCAGTAAAGATATCTATGAGATGAACATTTGTAATATGTTGTAACATATAAATAGCAAAATAGTTAAGTAAAGTGCTTTAGGTTGTTAGAGAGAAATGTATAGGTACATTAGGCCCAAAGCTTATTTTTCACAGACCATATGAAGCACAAGAAGAAGGAAGACCAAAGTGTAGATGCTTCATTCTTTTAGAAGGGGGAACAAAATACTCACAGGAGGAAACACAGGAACAAAGTGTGGAGCACAGACTGGAGAAAAGGCCATTCAAAGACTGCCCCACTTGGGGATCTATCCTATGTACTGTCACCAAACACAGACACTACTGTGGATACCAAGAAGTGCTTGCTGAAAGAAGTCTAATATATCTGTCTCCTGAGGGGCTCTGCCAGAGCCTGATAAATACATATGTGGATGCTCAACAATCAGACTGAGCAGAGGGTCCCCAATAGAGGAGTTAGAAAAAGGACTGAAGGAGCTGAAGGGGTTTGCAGCCCCCCTTAGGACAAACAACAATATGAACTAACTAGTAGCCTCAGAGCTCCAGGGACCAAACCATCAACCAAAGAGTACATAATGGAGGGACCCATGGCTCCAGCTGGATATGTAACAGAGGATGGCCTTGCTGGACATCAATGGGAGGAGAGGCCCTTGGTCCTGTGAAGCCTGGATGCTCCAGTGTAGGGGAATGCCAGGGCAGTGAAGTGGGAGTGAATGTGTGGGTGGGGGAATACCCTCATAGAAGCAGTGGGCGGGTTGATAGGATAGGGGTTTCTGGAGGGGAAACCAGGAATGGGGATAACATTTGAAATATAATTAAATAAAATACCCAATAAAGAATGTTATAGAAAAATGGAATAGGGAAAGAAAGAAAAACAGAGAGAAAGAAAGAAAGAAAGAAAGAAAGAAAGAAAGAAAGAAAGAAAGAAAGAAAGAAAGAAAGAAAGAAAGAATGAAAGAAAGGAGTTTCTTAGCCAGGATTAAATTGCTTACATTCAGTTGAGAAGTCCCACCTCAGTATGCTAAAGATGTTTTATAAAAGAGACACAAAGCACCACAGATTTTATCAGGAGGAGCAGAAATACTGAGTTTTAGGAAGTAGTTGATATGATCATATTTCCTTTCATCATGGCAGATAAAAATGCCACTACTCTTTAGTAAAGGAGCACTTTTCTATTAAGTTCATTAAATGAATCATCTACATTTATTTGACATTTTGATAGATGAAATAAGAATTTCACATTTTTGTGCCTAAATAGAAATACAAATCTGTCACTTGTGCTAGTTAGGCCTTTATTAAAGTAACTTTTGCCACTTGAAGTTAGAATAAGAAGGTTAGAGAAAATTCAAGATCACTGAATAAAGTATTGTGACATATTACATTCTTGGATGGTGTATAGAAGAAGAGACATACAACCATTTAAGGATAACCTTTTAATTTTTGTCAAATGCATTTTCTGTATTTTTATCAGATTGACAAAAACCAAGTTTAGATTGCATAACTAAGCACCCGAAAATACAGCCATTTGCCTAAATATTTTTGGAGTTAGATGGTGAGAATATTCAGTAAATATTTAAAAATCTTCTAAAAGCATAAAGATATTTATTTTGTTTTATTTCCTTTTTATCTACTTTGATTCTGTAATTTTCATGTGCACATTACAATCCATATGTAATTTTCTTATAATTAGGGAGATATGAACAGGTAAGAAAATGAGAAAATATAATAATGCTACATGATAATTAAAGAACATTTTATAATTGCCAGCTGTAGTTCTCAGTGCTTCACACCCTTTAGTAAGGCATCATTCTGAAGAGTTTGAGAGATATATTATTGTCATTCCCATTTTACAGATGAGGAATAGGCAGCAAGTTATTGGCAGATCCAAAATTTGAACTAAAGAAAAGTGCCAATGTTGGTGCTAGTTAGAGAAGTTGTTTAACATTTAACCATTTGTTTCAAAACCCATTTGGTTATTACACAGAAAATATTTTATAATCTGGTTGACTTATCTCTAGTCAATATATATCCTAGTAGGCCAAAAAGAATATGTGTTTTTCGTACAGCTAGGATTTCACATAACTTTTTCCTTGTCCTTGTCTCTGTGCTATGTGAAAGAAAGCATGGAAAAGAAGTCAAGTAATAATGATAATTTGCCTCTTTGCTTTTACTGCTTAGAACACTTCTTCTCATAAGTAATACTAAACATTATAATCCCTTAGTCAGCTAACTTTGCCATTCACAGTGTAACTTCCAGAGCTTATGATACTGATATAGAAAAATTTAGCAATATGATGTAGATAATCTATACAGATCTTAAAAATTTCAAATTGACATGAATTTCAGAGAAAAAAGATTGTTAATTTGTTGTTCAAAATACATGTGTTTTGCTACTAATAACATCCAAACTATTAAAAATTGTGTTTCATTTCTATAATAAATAAAATTATAAATTATGATTAAGCTATAACTTTATTGATTGTTTAAGATAGTGATGATTTCAGGAATAAATACTGAGGAATTTCCCTTAACATATATACATACAGTGAGAGGCAGTTAAATTTTAAATTGACTTGCAGAAGTAAAACAATATTTCCAGAAATAGGTATGACACATAACTGATCTATAAAGCCAGTAGGATACCTGACATAATTCAAAATTAAATAAGATAAAATGAAATGTTTGAGAAATGATTTTTCTTCTATTCAAAATTGAGCTGCTGGGAAGTGGTTTCAGAGGCATGAGCAATAGTCAGGGAAACAATTGGGGCAATGGTGACAATGGCAGTGGCAGACAGCAAGGATAATGGTAGCTGCTACTAGCCTCTAACACTGTGGCAGTGGGGGATACCTGTGCCATTAAAAGACCTAAGGCTGACAATGGCTGGCTATCAAAACAAAACCTGTTGCAGTAAACAGAACTCCATGATCTGGGGCCAACTACCCCATATCAGAGATCTAATGAAAGTGGCACAGAAGCTTACCTTGTGCAAGAAAGCATACAGTGATTTCTACACATCAACTATATAATGGCAATAACTGACAATTGTCTAGCACTGGCAGAATCGGAAGATGTCTTTCTGGGCCTAGTGCTTAGTATTATATAATGCTACTAGATTTTGTTTGGACATGAGAGAGCCACAGGTTAGTTCTTAAAAAGATAACCCCCCTTTCTATAATAGAATGTTCTTAAAAAGATAACCCCCCTTTCTATAATAGAATGTCAAGGGGGAAGAGGTTCTGATAGTGCTAAGGGTAGAGCATGTTGGCAAAGGCTTAGAGAAGGTGGGAATATTCCCTCACTAAGGACAAGGAACCATAAAGGGTTTAGCAACTAGATTTTGCTGCTCTTGTTTTAGAACTTGGTTATGGTTGCTGCATTCTTGCCGGGCTAGAAAACATTCTCTGAATCTTTGCTGTAAAGACAAAGTAATAGGCCAGAGCAAACAAACATACAAGTAAAATTATCTATTTATGCATTTATGAAAACATATATTTACATATTTAGGTGTGTAACAACAATTAGAGAAAAAAGAAGCCATGGATTTGAAAGAAAGCAAGGAGGAACATATGGCAGAATTTGAAGGGAAGAAAGACAAGGGCAAAATTATATAATTATAATCTCAAAAAATAAAATAATTTTATGAAAAAGTAAACTTGTAAAGAAAAAAAGAATCAGTGAGTAAGACACTTCTACCAAGTCTGACCACCTGAGTTCTATTCCCATATCCAACAATGAACTCATGTGATTTGGTCTCTGACCTTAATTAAGACTTACACTGCTACATATGGACTGATGCAAATTAAATAAATAAAGGCATTAAAACATTTTTTGAAGTAGGTCTAATAGGGGTATGCTTGACAAGGGTTGCAGGGGTTTTGAGGCAGAGCTTCTAAGCAAGCTTAACTTGGAAAAGTCAAACACAAGACTGGAATAAGAAAACATGCCATGGTTGTTCTCTTGTAGACATGACTGTGAGGGGGACCTAAACAGACAAATCATTTCTAATATCAAGATTGGCTTGCCACTGGTAGGAGGGGGAGGTGAAGGATTATAATTATAGAACAGCATCACCATAGTGCCATAAGAAGGCTCAGCCTGTAGGATGTGTTTGCCTAATTAGGGCCCTAGTTAGATCTCTGGAACCTACATGGTGTAATTATACAATCTACTTAACTCACTCTTGAAAATTGTCCTCTAACCTTAACATGAACATCACACAGTGTGTGTGTGTGTGTCTCTGTGTGTGTGTTTGTGTGTTTGTGAGGGGGTATGCACATGCCCTTGTACACACACACACATACACACACAATAAATAAATAAATAAATAAGCATATGTAAAATAAAAAACTACAAACAAAACAACAATCTTTCATTAAGAACCTTCAGGTCTAGTATGTCAGACTAGGCTAAGAGAAAAGGCTAGTTGTTGACAGTGCAAAGATCCTTAGGAGGCCATAGAACACCTGCACCCCAACTTCCTACTTCTAGGCAGACCTGTTTTATTTGTCTTTTATAGTTAGAAACTAGTTAGCAGATTGAGTTACACTATACCCCCTCCGATCCACCACTCCCGGATGTTCAAAATGGTTCTTCTTGGCCTGGTGGCTTCCTCAAAAGACATAGGCAAATTATAATAGAGTGGCTAATAGCTATATACCAAATATACCAGAGTGGCCAATATCTACATAACCACTGTCAGAAGTATGGCAACTATACATTTCTTATCCAAGGGACATAAATAGATGGAGCCAACCTTCAGGAGCTACTGCCAGGATAGCACAGCCTATGCATTGGTTTTGATGCCTACAGTTATAGTTGCCCCAAGCCTGTGGGCAAAACCTGCAAATTGAAGAGGTATTCTGGAGTGAGGGCAGTGCTTCATTACCCCACAATCCTGAAACTATTCTTCAGGACTCTGCCACTGGACATTGCTCCTCAATACGCAGTGCACAAACACACTCCTTCCTCTTAGAAAAGAAATATAAAGCCTCCATCTTAAGTCCACAAACTGTCACAGATTAAGCTCACTACATCCAGAATGCCAGTTTTTTTCCTCTCTTTGGTTCTGAGGATCAAATAAGCAGGTCCTTAAAACATAGGGTTATGCCAATCTTTTATTTCCTGGGGAAATTTTAAAGATCTCTCTGATTATTCTCTTAGGATGCAAATACTTTAACATTTGCTAGAAGTTATACAAAAGTCATTTCCATTTATCAGTCAGGAGTAACTAGTGATATAGTTCATATTTTCTGTACATGCTTTAATCATGTAAAATACTACCTGATATTCTACTTGTCAATCCCAGTAAGAATTTAATTTGTAGTCCCTTATGTAGTTGAATAATTTGTAATTTCCAAATTCATGTGCCACAAACTGCTCATCTAATAAATGTGATTACACGTTTATTCATATTTCATTCTACATTTTCTGAAAATTGGCTGGTTAATACTACAATATCTATGCTTTGAAATTAAGCTGCCAGTCATAAAAGAAAAGTACTCTTTGCAGTATTTATGGAAAAAAACATGAGATTGATTAAAATATAGGAAGCTAAACAACAAAAACAAAAATTAAAGCAAAACTATCAGAAGTCCATCAGTCTGTCTGATAACACAAAGCTCTTATTGGGGCCAGTATATCTCTCTTTTTTTTTTTTTAGATATTATCTTTATTCACATGTAAATTTCTCCATTCCCAGTTTCCCCTCCAAAAAACAAAGAAACAAACACAAAAACAAACCCCTGTTGCTTCCCCCTTCCCCATGCCTGCCACCCTGCCCTCTCCCACTTTCTGGC
>NC_045030.1:90642932-90648834 GCF_008632895.1 Mastomys coucha
AAGGAATGAAATGTCCACCTTTTGGTCTTCCTTCTTCTTGAGTTCTTTGTGGAATGTGGGTTGTTCTTATCTCTTTATAAAGCCTCCTGGTCTGGCTTCAGTACTCCCCTCCAAGCCTCCTTTCTCTCAGTCCTTGCCTTTATTCCAACTCCAGAACTGCTATTTTCTTTGTAATGCCTCTATAAGGAAACTTCTTGTATTCAAATGACTAACTTTATTTTTTTTTTCAGAGCTCTTGATAAAAGCCTTTGCTGAGAAATGTCATCATTTGTAAATCCTCACTTGTTTTACTTTTTTATAGTGTTGACATATTCTTGTTATCATTTCCAATTTTTATAGGTATAAACGTAATTATAGAAAATCTTGCAAACACATAAAAACATCACTCTACACTCCCTTCCTTCTTCTTTTCTTTTAGTTTCATAAATATGATTATGTTCTATTTCCCATTTTACTCTCAGAACCATGCATGAAGTTGGGTAAATCCTAAATAGGATCATTTTACAAACAGGCAAGTTGTAGTACAGGATTTCTATAACTACTAGAGGTCATCTTTTCAAAGTGAAAATAATGTTACAAGGTAGGTTTCTTTGTTGTGGACCTCAAGCTCTTCACACAAATCAGTTCAGATTTTTTTCAGCTTTAGTACTCTTTTTTTTATTGGATATTTTTTTGTTTTATTTTTCTATATATGCTTTGGTACTATCATCCTCCCTCATAAAATCTAGTTTTATTACAACAGAGGATTTTCTATCTTAACCACTGCATTATGTTCACTAAAGCATTATTTGTCAGGTAGTAGTTTTACAATTAATATAAAAATACTTTTACACACACACACACACACACACATATACATAAAAGTAGTGATACAATGTATGAAATGGTCTGAGCAAAATTGCACAGTACAACCTTTATATTCTCCATTATGAAATCAAATAATATTCTGCTTTAATAATAACTTAAAAAGAATCAGTCAGCAAGTTATTACTCAGATTAATGTAAGAGATCAAAATATAATTGAAAAAAATCAATTATATAGATTTAATCTAGTTCTTTCATGAAAATCTGTGAATAAATCAGTCACAGCTTTTTATAATTAATAACTATATGCTGAAAACCCAATGGCAAGATTATTACATTTTTTTCTAATTATCTCTGTTAATTTGGTCTTACTGTCCTTAATAGATTCTCCCTACTGGCTACCTCCTTCATTTCTTCAGGGTATCAGTAAGATATCAAAGCAAAAATTCTGTTCTGGATTTAAACATCTAAACTGTAAAATCCTTACAGACTATCTTGCACATTACAAAATGGGAGCAACACATTAGGAGGAGAAAAATTAGCCTTCTTTTAATTATAAAAACATGTAGATGCATTTTTTCCAAGTTTAGTAGTGAAAAATAATAATACTATAGTGTGGTGTTCAAACCATGGAGTACTGTTCTGGTCTTGACTTACCAGGCATGTCTGTTGGTTTTAAGTAACCATTGCATAGTACTTTGGAGATAACATGTATGGTTGTTTGAATGAGAAATGACTACCATGTGCTCAGGTATTTGAACACTTGGTTCCCAATTGGTGGAATGTTTGAGGATGTCTAGGAGGTATGTACTTGCTGGAGAAAGTATATCTCTGGAAACAAGCTTTGAGATGATTCAGTCTCAACCTTTTTGCTGTTCAAGCCTCCTGATTGCATTTGAAGATGTAAACACTGCTCCTGCCACCATACCTACAACTTCTTTCTATGCTCTCCTCCTGTAATGGACTTTTATCCTTTTGGAACTGTAAACTGAAATAAACTCTTTCTTAAATTGCCTCTGTCATGGTGTTTTCTCACAATCAACAAATAAGTAAATAATCCAGCCTGTTAAAAAAGCTTCTACATATCATAGTGTTCAGACAGAGAGGTCAATAGCTTCTAACAGAGAACATCTAGGGCCAAAATGAGTATAAAATAAAACAGAACACTGAGTCATTAATGACCCAACTAAGTTTTACCGGTTTTAACTCCTTAACACTTCTACTCATGAATTTCAACAAACTTCTAAGTCCTGGGAAAAACCTCAATTGAGTCAGCAAAAATGGCGATCTTCAACGAGAGAAAATATAATATAGATAAAATATAGTTTACATAGATAAGCTCTATGTACCATATATCTCTCTAGATATATATTAGATAGATAAGAGATATGTATATGTATTTGATAGAGATAGATGGAGACATACATACAGATGATATATAGTTATTAGATAGATAGATATAGATAGATATAGATAGACAGACAGACAGACAGACAGATAGATAGGCATTGTCTGTGTGTATGTGAGTACATGTGTGTCCCTTCCTTTCCTTAATCCCCTCTTCCTGTCTCTTCCTGAATAAACTCTTAGAATATTTTATAGGTAGGAATGACCAGACATAAATGTTGGTTTTTCTCACCTTATAATATTCTTTGCACCAATTTAAAAAGTAATTAATTAATGTTTGGATCTCATAAAAATTTTAAGCAGTTACAAAAGGAGAGATTAACTTTATATTGTTAGAAAAGTTTCAACATATAATTTTCAATTTTGAATAGTTGCTAAAATGTAACAAAACCAATGTTTTCTTAACTTATTTACCAGAGTAAAAGCTAACACACATGTGCAGGCCTCACAAAAAAATGAATCCTTTCACTGTCATTTTTCTGAGCAATAATTTTTAAAGATTTATCATAGAATAATAATATTCTATCCTGGGGTATGGTATTTATACTATGATTTGCTTCACTGTTCATTTCATGAACCATTTCCAGTCACTGAATGAGAACATTTCTTTTTCGTAATACTTGACTGATACTCTGGCTTCCATAGTTAAATTTTAATGAACTCTTTTACATATTTAAGAAAATCCCTAGTAAGATCTTATATTTTCTTTGTATCTAACACAGATTGGTTTCTGTATAGCCCACTTTAGTAATAAGGATAGGAACAAATTCCTTCTTGTGTGCTATGTGGCCATTACTGGAATGACTAGCCATAGAAATTTTCCTAGGAAAATGTTTAAAGTGTAAAATTTAATAATCTGAAATCCTATTTTCATTAATTATATAAAAATTCTGCTACCTACAATTAGGTCACAGGGACTATTGTAATAAAATTTAAGTTGTTTTCCTCCTCTTCTTTCACTTCCATCTCCCCTTCTCCTTCTTTTCAGTACTGTAGATCTAACCTACTGCCTTTTGTATGATAAGCAAGTGTTTTTTTTTACCACTGAGCTATATTCAAAGCTCTCTTTTCAGCTGTTTTTAATGCTAAGATGTGTTCTAAGATGTCCAATTTGGCTTTGACATTACTGTGAATTTCTGATCATCCTGCTTTAACCTGTTGTGTATCTAGAATTGTAGATATGTGTAATAACTTTATTTATTATAAAAATTAGTTAAAAAATAAGGTGACAGAAGTTTTTTCTTTAGATAAGTCTTTTCTGAATCTTATATTTCATTTTCAGATTTAATCACACAATAGAATTATGATTCTCAAATTTAAGTCCTGAATATTAGCCATGATATTATACTCAATTGAGAAATGAAGGTTATAAACTGATAGAATATCAATTAATGAAGGTCTTGATTTAATTATTAGGTAGAAAAAAATGCACCAAATCTAAGGTTTTCCTTCAGCAAAGCAAAGGTAAATGATTTCTAAATACAGATTTTTCCTATTAAGTAAGAAATTGACTTTTTAAAAACCAGAACAGTCCAAAATCTAAAACAGCAGTACTCAACCTGTGGGTCACAATCGTTTGGGGTTTGAACAACCCTTTCCCAGGGGTTGCATATCAGTTATCCTCTACTTCAGATATATACTTTACAATTCACAACAGTAGTAAATGTATAGTTATAAAGTAGCAATAAAAATAATTTTATAGTTGGCAGTCACTGTAACCTGAAGAACTATGCTAAAATGTTCCAGTGTGAGGAAGGTTGAGAACCACTGGACTAAAAAATATTAAGTCACTCTACTTTTAGGGAAAAAAAAGAAAATAAATTTTTAAAATTGATGTGTTAGAAAGAATAGTAGAAAATGAAGAAAAGTAAAAGAGTACAATTAGATGTGTAACAAATTTATTCAATAGGTAATTTAGACAGGAAATAAGCCAACAATTATCATGCATTATGTTGAAATGAAGAGTCAAAGGAGTCCTTATATAGAATGGCTTGTTCTATTTTTAAGTACTGGTCATCTACATTTCATAGTTAATGAAAACTGAAAAAAAATATGGAAAAGGAAAAGTGCAGCTGGAATGTATCTGTGGGCTAAGTCTGAAAGTAGAATATATGATTTGGCCAAATCTCTGTTGTTATATGATCACATGTAACTGAATGGAAACCTGTGAAATAAAGGTTGGTTCTAGTTTCAGATAGAAGGGGATTACTTATTTATTTATATATTTATTTATTTTGGTAAACTGCTGACATTCCTTACCTTATTCTCTACCTCTGATTAAGTAATACTCAGATGGAGGATGGAAAAATGGCTAGTTGGAGTTCAGTTCTCATGATCCATAGCGTGGCTCACAACCATACATAGCTTCAGTTCCAGGATGAATATGGTCTGTATATATACATGGAAATCACTCAAACACTCAAACTCATAATATAAAAATAAATATATGTAAAAGAAATTAAGTAAATAATAACAAAAAATTACTCAGTTGAACTCTTATGTTTCCATGGGTGGGAGTCTCCTGCCATTTTACTCTGTAGTTCTTGGCCAAATTATTTGGCCACAACTTGAATACTGGAAGACAAGAGATTATACCAATAATCATCTTATTTTATGATGTGCTAAGTGATCATATCTAAAGGTATCTTTTAGATTGATATTATTTTAATTTCATTTATTTATTAGGAGAGGCACAGACCATATGTGTGGAAGTTACAGAACAACCTTCAGAAGTTGTATTCTCCTTCCTCCATGTGAGTTCCAGAAATACAACTGAGGTCCTCAAGGCTTGTCAGAGAAGTCTTTAGCCACTGAGGCATGTCTCCAGCTATACGTTTCTCCTTTAATTATTGAATTGCTGCATATTTTTCCTTACATATTTACTGCTTATATGCTATCATTATAACAGACATTGAAATACAATAAGTAGCTAAGGATAAAACACAATTCAACATATTTTTGAGAAAGTGTCTCATATACCAAAGGCTGACTCTAAACTCCATATGAGGCTGAAGATAATCTTGAGCTTCTGATGCTCCTACATCCATCTCCAAAGAGATAGGATTACATGCATGTACTACTACATCTGTCTTAGGCAGTATTATGGCTTGTACCAAGGATTTTGGTCATGTAAGTTAAACACTAAAAACACTAAAAGTATCACCTAGGATACTTTCAACATTTATTTGTTTGTTTATTCAATTGTTATATCTATTCATATGAACACTGATAGATTACTCTGGTGACAAAACAGGATTCTGGTGATATTACAAATGACTTTGCTCAGCATTATCTGTCAGCAGAGAAAAAAGTACCAGTTGAGACAGCCTGTATCCCAAGGTAGCCTGCCTTCTCTTGGGCAAACTGTTTTAAGAGGAGGAAAAATGCAGGTTAAGGTTGCAATTATTTCCTCATTCTCAAGCCTCACATCCTGCCCTATAAAGGGCAATAGTCATTTTTTCCCTTGCCAGATGCGTCATTTTCCAAGGGAGTGAGAGGATGCCCCTTGATGTATGTTTTGTATCAAGTGGTTTTGTCAAAATATAAAACATCTCTCATTGTAATTGTTATAGTTCCAACATAAAGGAATTATTCAAATTTAGTGAAAAACTCATAGAAAAACATAACCAAGGAGGATATTTGGAAGGTAAAAAATGGTATTTCTCAACCCTGACATTTAAAAAACACTGCA
>NC_045030.1:90655599-90655849 GCF_008632895.1 Mastomys coucha
AAAAGAATACTCATGGAAACATTTTTAAGAATAGCACAGTTGCCTGTACTCCAACAGAAGCACTTCATAATTAATGTAGTGAATAGATTAACATATATTTCTACAATGAATAGTATATAAAAATCAGAATGAATGAACCAAAGTTGACACCATCAAGTTGAAATGGTGGCTCATATCTGTTATCTTAGCACTTAAGAGTTAGAGGCAGATGCCAGACTGTGGTGGCACACGCCTTTAATCCCAGCACTTG
>NC_045030.1:90655920-90677001 GCF_008632895.1 Mastomys coucha
AAAAAAAAAAAAAAAAAAAAAAAAGAGTTAGAGGCAGGAATATCAGTATTTCAAGGACAGTGTTCACTACACAGAAAGGGCAAGGTCAGCCTGAAATACATGAGTCATTTTCTCAAAAAATTTTTAAAATGCATAACCATGAATGAAGCTTAAAGGACAGTACTGAGTAGATTAATAGTGGAAGAATCGTAGCTAATAACTTGACTTTTATGCATGTTTATGTAGTTTTTATCCCTAATATAACTGTTTTGAAAGACAAAGAAACAAGTATCTCACAAGTCAGAACCAAAATTATTTTATAGAATTTTGGAAGTTGGGTGTCTTAGTCACTGTTCTATTGCTGTGAAATGACACCATGACCGAGGCAATTCTTAACAAAGAAAGCATTTAGTTTGGGGCTTGCTCACGTTTCAGAAGTTTAGTAAATTTTCATCATGGCAGGAAGCATGGTGGCATGCAGAGTAGTGCTGGAGCAGTAGATATGAGCTACTTATGTAAGTTTTTGTCTAAGCTGAATGATTCTGAGCTTGGCATGGACTTTTTAGACTCTTTTATCTTATGCTTATGATCTGTCTTTGTGTTTGCCCCACCAATCTGGGGTTGTGGGACTGTGAAAGGCAGCCTGTTTTCTGGTTGAGCTTGGTTTAAACCCTGGAGATGCAGCTGATAACTCTGCAAGAGGCAAGAAGGCCATGTGTCCAGACACTAGGCTCGTGAATGAGGACCCAGCTCCATAACTCTGTGGCCATCGGTCATGTAGGGCAATGCCTCAAAGCTCCTGGTATTCTGTCTGGACTCCACCCTCACAGATACCTGGCAACAGCCAGGTAGGCCCAGCCCACTATAAAAGGGGCTGCTTGCCCCTTCCTCCTTCTCTTACTCTCTTACTCTTGCCTATTGCTCCCTTGCTCCCCCTCTCATTATTCCCTCCCTACCCCCTCTCTCCACATGGCAATGGCAGGCCTCTACTTCTCTACTCTCTCCCTCTCTCTGCCTTTTTACTATAAATGCCTAAAAACTATGGACTGCCTCTTCTGATAGGGATCCACCATGCTGGAGCAATGGAGCAAGTCTCCCTCTAAAGAGCCATGCAGCATCTAACCTCCTGCCCCTGAGCTCCCAGCCAGCGCTTCTGCCAGGCCAAGCCACCCACAGAGCAAGCCAAGGACTCTCTTCCCAGCAGGACCCAGCCAGAGCTCTCTTCTCCTACCCTTTTCCTCTGGGCCCTGGGCGAGAGCAGCCTGTGGGCCCGGACTCTGGGGCCCACACTGTTCTCAGCTCTTCCATTGCATACAGTGGTGTCTGGGATGTCAGAGAGTCTAAGAACCTGTCGTCCTCAGCCTCTCTGCAGGACCGAGGACTTAGAGCCAAATCCTGCAGGTTCTGCAAGGGCCTCAGACTGAGTCACCCCATCCAGGAGTGGAGTCCTGAGGCTTCTCATAGCCCAAAGCCCTCATGGTGGCTACGTGGGGTGTTCGCAAGTCAAACTTCCCATGTCTATCTTGCCTAGCACCCGAGCCCTGGGCTAGATGCAGGACACCATTCTAACCCACACTGTATTTTTAAAGTTTTCTGTTTCAATTGGTATTTTTATTAGATATTTTCTTTATTTACATTTTGAATTTTATCCCCTTTCCCCTCCAAAAACTGCCCTATCCCATCTTCCCCCTCCCCCTGATCACTAACCAACCCACTCCCACTTCCCTGTCCTGGCATTCCCCTACACTGGGGCATAAAGCCTTCACATGACCAAGGGCCTCTCCTCCCACTGATGACTGACAAGGCCATCCTCTGCTACATACACAGCTGGAACCAAGGTTCCCAGGCCATCCTCTGCTACATATGAGGCTGAAGCCTTGAGTGCCTCCTTGTATACTCTTTGGTTGGTGGTTTAGTACCTGGGAGCTCTGAGGTCTTTGGTTCATATTGTTGTTCCTCCTATGGGGCTGCAATCCCCTTTAGCTCCTTCGGTCCTTTCTCTAGCTCTGGCAACTTTTTGCCTTTATAAGAGGAAAAAAATACTTGTTATGCTTTTCAAGTTTTCTGTGACTGCTTATGGATATGTAGGTAACTAGGTTCAGGCTTCTAGATTCAAATATTTTGGGGGTATAGATAATATTGGAAGATTGCCACATATTGTTTTATTTCACTAAATGACTGGCTATAAGGATGGAATTTGGCGTGCCCATTTCAGACATGTTTTCCTAAATGTTTCTTCCAAAGACTATGATTTGGAAAAGGAAAATAACAAAACATGCAAGCAAAAAGAAACCATGTGCTTAAGAACAGCTAAGAGGTTTATAAACTATTTCCAGTAGATGGTAATTTAGTTTAATTCATGATATTTAAATTTTTTAATCAAAGTAAATATTGTTTTTAGGATTCAGAACTGCCAAAGCTGTCCTGAAGCCTTCCTTGTATCAGTTAACCTCTCTGTCTCACCTGCTTTCAAAAACCCTTCGAGAATTTCAGAACAGCTTAACACCCTTTAGAAACAACTCAATTATTTTTCTGCTGTAGTACTCCAAAATTTAAAAGACTAGAATTGACTACTGCTTAAGCATCAGATTTATGTCTTCTGCCTTACACAGTGGTACTCTCACACCAAGAAATCCCAATTGGTTTAAATTAGGCCCAAAGACACAGGGACCAGACAAATATTCAACCATAAGCCTCCTCCTATGTATATGCCTTTGGTCAAATTTTGGATCCTCCTCGTGATCACCTCTTTCCTCCTTGCTATTTCCTTACTTATGTTTTCCCTCCATCATTTAAAATTTTTACTTACTGAACTTCCATCTATACCTAAACAAAGTGTTCCTTGTAAGCTCTCTCAATGGCTCTTTGCCTACAGCAGCTCCATCTGTTTCTGATACATCTTCAAAAAGATGTTTTAGGTGCTGTAGAGAAACTCTGGCTACAGGTGACCTTCATATCTTTTACCCAAGGCCTGATACAATTCTTTATATTAATCCTCTGTCTTCTCCTGTTCCCTTCCTTTTATGCTCTGTAGCTCTCTTTTGCTTCTGATAGTTCACTTTGGCACAATGCTCCCAGCAGTGAGTTATTCACTGCCAACCTGAATCAGCTTTATATCTACTTCCTCTCACTGGCTTACTCTGACTCTGCCACTTCTAAACTCTGACACTTTCCACCTTCTTGTGAAATCTCTCTTTCACTCTGTAACCATATCATCTGTTTATACGCCTCTAACAATTATCCTTCAAAACTTTTTTTTCCAGAAAGGCACTATGACAATCCCATGATCTATTGCAGTCCATAAAGTTAAAACTCTTCTCCTACTAAATGACCTAAGGACGCTCTCATCAACAGACATAACTAATAATCCCCTCAGACAACAACCCTTCTCATCTTGAAGCTGTTAAGAAAGAATCAATGTCCCTCTTCCCAATTCTTTTAATACCACACTCTCTAATTTTTACTCCTCTCCTACTTCTTTTTATGCCTTTAAGGTATTGAAATGATAGAGTAAGTTGGTAGTAAAATAGAATTCATATGAATAGTACAAATGACTAGACTCAGCTTTATTGGTCAGCTCAGAAATGAATGTCTATAGGGACAGCCGGTCTCCCAAGATAGTCTCCCTCCCCTTGAACAAACATTTTAATGTAGGAGAAAAACATGGGCTGTGGCCACAAAAATTTCCTCATGTTCAAGTCCAATACACCATCCCTATGAATATGTGACAACCTGCTTTTTTCCCTGGGGAGACCTCTCAGTTTCCCATGGAAGAGAGGCTGTCCCCATCCTGTGTGCACTAATAATCACAAGTCAGACTTTCTGTCTTCTATCTCTGTACACTGCCTCAGAAATCTATCAAGAACATACTTTGGTGCAGGTGTGCAGCTCAAAGAACAGCTTGTGGGAGTGAGTGGTCTCCATCTACCACATCAGTTCCAGGAATTGAACTCAGTGGGCCAGGCTTAGTGGTAGACTCTTGTACCAACAGCCATCTCATTGACACTTCAATGTACTTGTGAAGTGAATTAAAACATGCTATTATCCTGTAGTGAGCAGCCTCTAATACAGAGCTAAATGAGACTCTTCTTTTGACATCTTTGTCTTTGAAACTGTTTTACTTTACTGATTTTTTTTTTCAGTGCCCAGAACCGGCCAGAAGTGATAGCCTTAGTGACAAGGTTAAAAAAGAACTTGGCATCCATTTTTGCCTTTTATTCATTTTTGCTCTGAGGAAATTCAGTTACTATATTGTAAGCTGCACTATGAAGTCGACAGCTTGAAAGGAAACTTTTGTCTGTAACTAATACCTAATAAGGAATTAAAATATGGCAATAGAAATATGAGTAATTCCAGAAGCTGCCTTTAGCCACTCGAGCCTTGAGCTGTATCTACAGCTGAAACCTGAGTTCAGTCACATGAGGCATTCTAACAGAATCTAGAGAGATGGCTGAACGCTTAAGAATATATATCATATAAAGGACTAAAGTTCTCTTTCCAGTATCCTGGGCTTATAGATCACAAACACCTGTAACTCCAGTTCCAGAGGCATCTGACACAGTTGGCCTCCTTTGGCACTTACATACATGTGCACATATCCCTGTACTGATACATGCACATAGATTAAAATATTTTCAAAATGAATATTTACCAAGGAATTATGGCACCTGTTAGGCAGAGGTAGGTGGTGTTCTGTGAGTAAAAAGGTCAGCCTAATTTGCATAGAAAGTTCTAATGCCAGGCAAAAGTATATAGTAAGAACCTTTTAAAAACATAAAAATAAATAAATAAAAATAAATAAATAAATAAACAGAACCTTGCACATATGTACACAAAGAAGTTGCCCAAGATCAAGATCAAGGCAGTTAAATTTTTCAGTTCGAATGGAGAGGGGTCACGAGGCCCCATTCAAGCTTGGGAGCTATTGGTAGTTGATGGTTTCTAGGGAAATGAAAGGCACTTTTTAATCAGAGAGTGAGAGAAAAAGTTAGACTGAGCATTCTCCAGTGGATGACTCCACATACCTGTGCATATGAGCACCACTAATTGAACTTGGTGGTATAAAAAAATAAATGAAAGAAACTTTCCAAGATTTATTCAGAAGGTCCCAGAAAGGATTAGAAGGTGGACATGGGAGGAAAAAAATAATATAAACAAAATATGAAATATAGATGTAAGAAACTTCCAAGAAATAATAAAAACATTAAAATAAGGTCTTCTTAAGTTTAGAACAGATAAATTGTATAAATTACTGACCCAGGGAAAATTAAAAAAATAAATTGCAGTATTAATCCTCAAAGTTGTAGGTTTATGTGTTATGTATATAGTCATAGATTACTGGTTCAGAAACATTTGCCTTGAAATAGAAACAAATATGTGAGCATACCTAGGCAAGCATTGTGAAATAGTTCGTATTTGTCACCAATACTTATCTCGAACACCCCAAAATGAAGAATCCTAGAATCAATTTTCCTTTTCACTTTTTACAAATTTCCAACAGTTTAGTTATTTTATAATACATACAAATGATGTGCCCTAAAGAGGACAGGAACTCCATTAAAAGACCAACATAATTGAGTAACCTGGACCCTTGGGTGCTCACAAAGAATGAATCACCAACCACTTTATACACAGGCTGGACCGAGGCTCCAAGCACATACATAGCAGACGTGCAGCTCAGCCTCTACATGGGTACCCCAAAAACTGGGTTGAGGACTGTCTCTAAAATTGTGTATGTTGAATCAGTTCCCCAACAGGGATGCCTTGTCTAGCCTTAGTGGTAGAGAATGTACCTAACCCTGCCGAGACATGATGTGCCACAGTTCAGAGATAGCCAGGGCCACATACTCTCAGTAGGGAAGAGGAAGTGGTAGGGGGAGGAGTCTGTAAGGGGGGAACCAGGCGTAGGGCAGCAATCCAGATGTAAAATGAATAAAAAAATAGATAGATAGATAGATAGATAGATAGATAGATGGAGGAAAAATAAAGAGTAGTTCAAGACATTTTAATTTTAATGAGAAAATTATGAATGTTATTATATAATGTCTAGAAAATAACAAAACAAGATTTAGTGGTGCACACCTTTAATTATAGCATCTGAGAGATGGAAGCAGGCATATATCTGAGTTCCTGGAAGTCTGGTCTACATACCAATTTCAGGGTCTCTAGGACTACATAGAAAGACCCTGCATCAAAAAAACAAAATCAACCAAATATGACAAAGGGCATGTATGTATGACCACAAAGACATGAAGATATTACAGAGTATAAATTTGTTAATTTGGTAGAGAACACATAAATAAGAATTAAAAATGAACAACATACAAACAAACAAAACCACCTAAGCCTGTAAAGATGGCATAGGGTTTGAGAGCACTAGCTGCTCTTCCAAGAAAGCAGTTCAATTTTAACACTACATGACAGCTCAGAACTATAATTCCTGGGGATCTGACACCTTCACATAGACATAGATGCAGGCAAAACAACATTGCATATGAAATTAAAAAAAAATTAAAAAAAATCAAAACTACTGTTAAAAACACCCCTAGATCAATTAATTATAGCATGTGTAGAAATTAAAGCAGAAGTGTACAAACCCCCTGAAAACAAATAATCCAATAATTTTGAGTAATAAAATAAATGCCTGATGCTCTGACAAAATTGAATATACATGCATGCATGCATACACACACACACACACACACATATATACACTCACTCATTCACATCTCTATACACCTATTTTGGTAGATAAGCCACAACTGTTTCGAACAAAACAGGAAAAGAACACCCCCCACCCCCGCATACACACTTCAATTGTTACAAATTAGCAACATTTCCATTAAGAAGAGGACATGTAATATAATATTGGCTACATTTCTCCAGAAATCCTTCCCAATGATACAGCAGGAAAACACCTATCCATACCCTAAAATATCTTCACAAGAGCTATGGAAATCAGATGAGAGACTATGTCGTTTATTTTAGTAGAAAAAAATTAAAAGAATTGTTGAATTCAATAAGGAAAGACTTTCCTAAGTCCCCTCTCCCACTGTTCTAAGAAGCCCATTTTTGAAAAAGCCCTGAGAAATGGGAGAAAAATCAGTCCAAGCCTGAGACTTGCAACATATTCACGCTTGTCATGGAGAACCCTGATGCTGAGGCAAGTCCCATGAGGCATACTGTAAAACCAATACCAAAGTTTGAGACATATGATCTGTACTAATTCAGAGAGATTATGATTGCATGACCTTGATTTCTGTGTGCTGCTGAGACAGATGTGAGTTTCAGACACTTGGTATGACACTGGGGTACACATGAGCTACTTTCAAGTCTATATTGCTTTTATTTCTGTGGTAATCAGGTGAGACATTTAAATTCCAGACTTGGTGTCCAAGGAACCCCAGACCTGGGTAGCGTAGCTATAGTTGGAATTGTACCGATGATAAAGAGGATAAAACTGAGTTAATGTTTTACTGCACTTGTACTTAAAAGAATCTGTGCTATGTTCTGTTTCTGTAATCTTGCTTATCTAGTGAATCAGCCAAAATTCCTCTTTCCTTGAGAAACCAACACCTGCAAAGTAGTGTTGTAACATTATCAGCTTCACTTCTGTAAACACACTTGCTATAGAATTCTTACTTGTGATCCCCAGTTATGTAGGCTAAAATTCTAACTCACAAATAACAGAAAAGGTAAAATAAATAAATAAACGAAGAAACAAACAAGCTTAACATCCTATAAATGTGTTTGTATGTGGGTTGGGATCGAGCCTTTCAGAACCAGAGCTCATCTAAGCTTCTGGCCAAATAAACCTGAGTCATCCAACTCTCATAGTGTTACTAGGTTTTTCAAAAATCTAATTTCTGCAATAAATGGGAATTTACAGATGCTCTAACACCATGCACACACCTATTTTTCAGTGGGGCCGGGGCTATGTGTTTTGGGAATGTATCACTAAAATAAGCCTTGCTGCACCCCAAAGAATTTGAAGGTCCCTGTGACAGTGAAGTTCCAGTATAACAGAGCTTGCCATCAACTTCAGTGGACAAGGATCTTCAGTCTTTTAATAATATTCATATATTGGATCTCATACTAACAGATAAATACTATGGTATGCTTATTGAGCACAGCAAAAGAAGCACAAGAACTGGAACTGGCATGGAGCCTGTGAAACCTAACTACGGATATATAATAACAGATTCCTTCATCCCACTTTCCTGGGGACAAAGACTTTGGAATACCTGTAGTGCAAGAGAAAGATGTACTATTCCATTCTATTGATTTTCAAGTCTGGCTAATATCACTTGTGCATAAATGTAATAATCTTGAGTCATAAGAGAAAATTTGCAACAACATAGGTTACTTACAGCCTGCATCAAATGTACCCACTAGATACTTGTAGAATTCCATCTAAAAGCTTCTAAATATTTTTTAACCTATGTAAATATTTTCATCACAAAGAAAAAGTCATTGTGTGAAAAGACAATTATATCAACTAGATGTAAGCATTATGCTATTTACTACAAGTAACATTATAATACAATGTATAATCCATAGCACACACATCTATTGCATGTTACATTAAAATATTTTATTAGGTTTCTTTTTTTGTAAATTTTATTTATTATTGTGAATTTGTGTGTATGATCTATGTGTATGTGGGGGCAGGGTGTTGCCAGAGTACATGAGTGGAGGTCAGAAGACAACTTTGTGTAGTATGTTCTCTCCTTCCATCTTTATGCTAATTTCTGGGACTGAGCTTAGGTAATTGGGCTAAACAATATCATTTATCCACTGAGCCATCTTGCTATCCCTTTTTTATTCTTCAGTGTTCTTGTAGCCCAGGCTGGTCTCATTCTCAGTATGCAGCTGTATGAATTACTTTTCTGTTGCTGTGATAAAACATGAAAGAAGGCAGCTTAAAAAAAGAACATGTTATATAGTTTACAGTTCCAGAGAGAGTGTTCATAAGTGGCAGTAAGTCATAGTAGAAGGTAGCAAAGCAACAAGCTGAGATATCTTCAACCAAAAGCACAAGGCAGGAAAGCAATTGGAAGTAGGGTGAGGGTATAAACTCTTAAATCCCACCCCCCAGTGATACACATCCACCATCAAGGCTGCACCTTCTAAAGCTCTCCAAGCACCACCAACTGAAGATCTGGTACTCAAATGCTTGAGCCTATGAGGGAGATTTTTTATTTAAATCATCACTGTAGCAAAGTCTAGTCTTGAATTCCTGATCCCTTCTGTACCTACTTCACAAACACTGGGATTACCATTTTACACACCATGGATGGCTTACTTAATTTGATTCCACATATTAATTTGAAAAATGAATTATTAATAGAAACAAAATACATTCCTCTGCACATTTCCTTGTGAAAGAAAATGCCATTATTTGGCATTAACTGTTGCAAAACCTTAAAATTTAATTGGAAACGATAAGAAATTTCACTCTGAATTTACCTAAAGTTGGTTGTTTTACTGACTGCCTGTTATACCAAGTAATACAGTTTAAGCAAAATACAAGACACATTACAATGTTCCACGTACATGGAGTTCAAGTAAAACCAAAATTAATCTATAAATTATCCTAGAAGTTGAAAAGTAATCATGTCCCCTAAATAATAGGAACAATTATGAGTGAAAAGGCATATGAGAAAATTTTTTGGAATGACACCATTTCAGAATTCTCATTTTTATACTTAAATGTAAATTTGAAATATCTATACAGTTTTAATTTTTAAAATTTAATATATGCAAGTTAAACCTCATTACATTATTTAATTTTGACTGTTAATGATAATACTATTAGATTTCACTTTCTTCCTGGAAACATATTTCTATGCATTTATTTGAGGGCACTATTTTGCTAAGTTTTAGTGTCTGTGTTTTTGTGCATGAGGTCGTAGCATCTATAGATCAAATGTAGGTATAGATCTTCTTTCACTAGAATAGGGGGCTTGGAGATTAAGCTAGACCAGGTCATGAGGAATCCTCCTATCTCTCCCTCCCCAGCACTAAGATTAAACACACACATGACACACTATCCAGTTTTTATGTGGATTCTAGTGTCAATTTATGTTTCCACACTTTCAATGTAAGCACTTTACCAACTGATCTAACTCAAACATGTATAATGGTATGACAAGTTACCAGATTTATGATTGCTACAAGTTAAATATTTTCCTTTGAATATTTTGGGAATTAATGACTTTTTTATTTGAAAACAATTTCATGGTTTAAAATATGATTTGTGTGTCTGAGTGTTTTGCCAGCCTGTAAGCCTGTGCAACACATGTATATAGTACACTCAGATGCTAGAAATGGATATCAGATTACCTGGGTTGTAAGCTGTCGTGTTGATACTGGGAAACCAGGTTCACTGAAGAGAAGCCAGTGCTCTTAAATGCTAATCCACTGCCTCAGCCCATTTAAATATAATTTTAGATTTAAAGGTTAATTTACTGTTGAATTCTATTTGAGCCCCATCTTAAATATTTTTGGAGAGGCTATTTAAATACTTAGAACTTAAGTTTTCTCTCTACTTAAACAATTTTCCTGTGAAGAACAAGTGAGAAATTGTGTTTGTTTATACATAGGGCATTATATTTCTACAGATGAATGTTCATAGAATAGTACTAGAGATAAATAGTGGTGATGACCAAGAGGAATAATGTATAATGCAATGTAAAAACCACAATTCAAATGGTATTTTTAATCAACCAGTATGTCATAGCTCTTCTAAAACATCTTCCAATGAAAACCTCCAAAGAACTTTTAATTCTCCCTAAGACATAGAATAGTATCCTTGTAGCTGGAGAGGTAGGTCAGCAGGTAAAAGCACTGGCTGCTCTTTTGGAGGACGTGAGTTTGATTCCCAGCACCAGCATAGCAGTTAACAACCATCTGAAACTCCAGTTCCAGAGTACCAGGGCATTTCTTGCCCTCTTCTGGAATCTGTGGTCATCAAGTATACACAGGGTACACACATATATATGTAGGCAAAACACTTATACACATACAATAAGAATAAAATACATATTAATAAAATAGTATTATGGGTGTTTGCCACCAAACCTAACAATTTGTGTCCAATGCCTGGGAACAATATAGTGGAAAATCAGAACCAACTCCTATAAGTTATCATCTGAGTTCTACACTATAGTTCCACTCTGTTTCTGCCCCCATTCATTCCTCTCCTGCAATTCTCTCCAGCCTGCACTTCCCCTGCACCAAGGAGATCACCAAACAAATATAAATGTTATTTAAAAAAGCCTCAGATGTCAACACTGCATAATAGCGGCCACATGCATCACAGCCTCTCACTGATCTCCAACAGAAAGGAAGTAAGTAAGAAGATGCCCATACCATGACTCATAAAACTCCGACTTCCTACAAATCCACCCATGGTAAAACACTTCGAAATCAACTGGCTACAAAAACCTCTCCTGTAAAGTATATGCCTTTTACTGGAGGGATGAAGAAACCTAATTCTTATAGGCCTGATACTGGGGCACTCCTAGAAATAACAGGCACTTCAAGAAGTTTGCTACACTTCTGATTTGCAAAGTTCCCTTCCAGCACCTGGTGGCAGAAATTGTTCAGGATTTCAAAACAGATCAGTGCTTCAAGAGTGCAGTTATTGATGTTTGCAGGAGGCAAATGACGCCTATCTGGATGGCCTTCTTTAAAGATACCGACCTGTGTAATATCCATGGCAAACTTCTAACGATCATGTCAAAATATACCAGATAGCATGCCACACATGCAGAGAACATGCTTAAAGAACTTGGGATCTATCTCATGGGAGGGAACCAAGGTCTGACACTATTACTGATGCTGTGATAGGTTTACAGACAGGAGCCTAGCATGGCTGTCCCATGAGAGGCCCTACCAGCAGCTGACTGAAACAGAAGCAGATACTTACATCCAACCATTGAACTGAAGTTCGGGACTCCTATGGTTAAATTAGGGGAAGGATTGAAGAAGCTGAAGGGGAGAGCGAGCGACCCCCCCCCCCCAGGAAGAACAGCAGTCTCAACTTTCCCAGACACCAAGGAGCTCCCAGGGACTGAGCCACCAACCAGGAGCATACATGGTCCAGTCCTCAGCCCCTGGAATAAATATAGCAGAGCTTTGCCTGGTCATGCATTAATGGGAGGAGATGTGCTTAATCTTTGAAAGACTTGAGGCCCCAGGGAAGGGGGAGATGTCTGCTGCGGGGATAGTACCTTCTCAGAGAACAAGGGAGAAGAGGAATAGGATGAAGAACTATGGGGGAGGGACAAAGAAGGGGGAACAATGACAGGAATGCAAATAAAGAAATAATAAAAAATTGAAAAAAAATAAATGAGTGTAAAATAAAACAGTATATTCAAATATGTAAAATAAATAATAACTACGGGAACCATTAAAAAAAGAAATCCACTAAGAGGGGAAACATTTCATTTTCAAAATGTGTTTTACCTCTTTTTCCTATTATCAGTAGTTCTGAATGCTAAATATATTCCCATAGAGTCAAAAGACACTTAAGCATATGTTTGCAAATTGGAAAATGGAGGATAAAATTTGGGTATTGGCAATATTTCCATTTTCATTGTGTATGATTTTTTTATATAAATACAAGATGTAAAGCATTAACAAAAGCAAAATGTTGCATTGAAAACATTTCAATAATTCAACCTTATAACAATTATGAATAAACCTGTTCAAATTTTTTGGTTAATGCATCTTCTTTTTGTTTTTATGATTTATTTATTACTATATATAAGTACACTGTAGCTGTCTTCAGACTCACCAGAAGAGGGTGTCAGATCTCATTACAGGTGACTGTGAGCCACCATGTGGTGGCTGGGACTTGAACTCAGGACCTTCCGAAGGGCAGTCAGTGCTCTTACAAGCTGAGCCATCTCACCAGCCCTGGTTAATGCATCTTTATCATACAGTAGACTCCATTCATTATACATCTAACTGAGTTGTCCTACAGGAAAGTGCATGTTTTTAATGTTGTCTTCAAGGCTGTACCTGCAAGCTTACTGTTAAAATACACTAAACTATAAAAATTAAGAATAGAATACTGGTCTTCTTGTAAACTTGCCATGTCCATCTTTAAATTTTCATGATTCAGAAAGTGTATATTCATATTTACTGAATGTTCTATCAAGATATAAACATTAAGTCTGAATTTGCTCTCATTAACTTTTGAAACTCAAATTTAGCTAATTTAAGATAGTGGTGTGCTAGGAAGTAAACACAGGACTATGATTTCCGTGTATTATGCTTTTGGCTCATAATATGCTAGAATGAGCATTGTTGTCACTCTGGATTAGCAAAACCCTGGAAATTTTGGCCTTCTCATTAGCAATTATTCTTTAACATATTTTTTTCAATCTCTAGTCTTCTCTAAACCTGTCCTTTTATGGAAATTCTGTCTGCAGATGTCTTTTTTACATGTACAGTTTGGCATCTGTTACAACTTTATGCAACTAAATTCTGTACATAACTAGGAGACTACTGCATGAATGTCATGCAAACCTCTAAAGAACCATCCTGTAGATATTTCAAATTTGAATTAAAATAATGTTCTGAAAAAAATGAAGCAAAAGTAGAGTTCCATTTGATTATTAAATTGAAGTCACAAGACCTAAATTTAGTCTGTATGTCTTTACTATACGCTAATAGGGCCAATGTATGCAAAAATGAAAAATTGTGTACGATTACTAACTACTGTACTACCTTTACAATTTGTTAAATAATTTATTATCTTATCATATGTATGGTATATACATACATGCACATGTGAAGGACAGGGAGTACTAGCTGTCTTCCTCTACTGCTCTCCACTGTATTTTCTTTATACCAGTTCTCTCACTGAACCTGAAGCTTGCTGCCACTGCCTAACAAGCTCCAGGGAATATGCCCCCCAAGGCTGTGTGCACCTCCTAATCATGTGTTTGCAGTCATGTGTACCCTTACCTAGCTCAGTGTTGGAGATATGAATTCCAGTTTTACTGCTTGCAAATCCAAGAGCTCTTACCAACTGAGCCCACTCTGTAGCCCCATTTTTATCTCTATAATACCTTTGTACTTTTGTTCTTTTTTGCAACAGGGGCTTGCAATATACCCAGCCTTCCCATGATCTCAGTATGTAGGCCATACAAAAGAGCACTTGACTGAGGGGTGAAGTAATATATTTTTGCCTATATTTTTCTCAGTTTAACTATTATTTTCCTTCTATTGATGAGAAATATGTCAATAGATAGATAACAAACATTGTATTTCTATCTGACACATTTTGCATATATTTATATAATTATTTAAATTTCTTCCTTTATCACCAATACCCGAAAATGGTAAATATTACAAATCCAACCAACTTAGTAATTCATTTCATGTGCTTATAGGGCAGGGAAAGTTTCAGAGCTCAAGTTCTATCACAATAACAGAAACATTGTGGGTGAGACATGTTTAACCAAGTATTTAAAATAGTACTTAAAACATTACTTGGCCGTAGGAATTGGCTAATCACTTAAAATGCTTTTTAATTAATTAATTACAATTTTACCTGCAAGTATGTATATGATATCATATACATGTGCCTGGTGCCCAGAAATGATAGAATAAAACATCAGATTCCCTGGAACTAGAATTCTGGATATTTGTGAGCTACCATGTGTGTAGTAGAATTGAACTCAGGTCCTCTGCAAGGGAAAGGGCTCTAAAGCTCTAAGGAATCCCTCCAGGCCCTAGCTAAAATGACCTAATACATTTGTTTCCTTGTTTGCTTGCTTGCTTCAGATATTAGAAACTAAGTAAAAAGAATACTATGTAAAAAGCAATGGGTGTGAAAATTTGAAAGCAAATGTAGGTGGGGATATCTCTGAACAGTAAGGAAGGACTGGAACAGGTGCTGACTTCTCATTACCTCCAGAAACCCAGATCCATATGGTATGGTCTAAGTGTCCTGCAGAAGTAGGCATTTCTTTTCACAAAGCTAAAGAATACAAGAAAAAATATGCAGGAGATCTGGAATACTTGTGGACTAAGATAATACACAACACAAACAAGGGTAAGCCCATATATGAACCCTTACTGTCTGAAAAAAACTGTAAGCCACTACTTTATCTTCCAAATCCTTTTGCCAAATATGTATTATGACAAAACAATCTGAAATCAATTCAGGAAACCCTGAAAGGTTAACTGACTTAATACAGTAAAAAAATCTATATAGAGAGGGTCTTTATTTTTTATTTATTTTTTTACAAACAGCAAGTAGGAACTACCGAATCAGTTAGGTTTTATTGTTTTGGCAGTCACTAGAAATCACCAATGTTGTGTTAATATTGCTAGAATACTTACTACCCATTTTGAAATGATGTTCCAAACTCAGGATTTTAGTGAATAACTCTCTTTTCTTTATGTCCCCTCATTTTTACATATAAATTGTACAACTGTATAAATACATTTGCAGGCTTTTGTATTTGAAGAACCAGAGTTTGTATCAGACAACTTCAAGAGCTCTCTATTTTCTATGGAGACAAAAGGTCTCTTGCTGAACCCAGGAATCACTGTTTGCACTAGCTAGCTTGCTCTAGAGATTTTGTCCCACTTCTCATCTCATATTCAGGATTACACAGGCAACCTGTCAAACCCACTCATCTTTTATATAGGTTCTAGGAATGTGAACTCCAGTATTTTTGCTTGCATAGCCAATGCTTTAACCACTGAGTCATTTCCTCTATGCTTTATTGTAAACCACAGTGTAAATTTCAGACATACTGATGTCTGCAAGCAAGTTTCTTTGAGATCTTTGCTGACCCTTTTTTTAAATTTAGATATTTTCTTTATTTACATGTAAATTTCTCCTTTCCCAGTTTCCCCTCCAAACAAACAAACAAACAAACAAACAAACAAAACCAACAAGAACAAACCCCTGTTGCCTCTCCCCTCCCCATGCCAGCCACCCCACCCTCTCCTACTTATTGGCCCTGGCATTCCCCTACACTGGGGCACAGAACCTTCACAGGTCTGAGGTCCTCTCCTCCCATTGATGATCGAATTTGCAATCCTCTACTATACACATGCTGCCAGAACAATCAGACCCCTCCATGTGCAGTCCTTGGTTGGTGGTTGAGACCCTGGGAGCTCTGAGGGTACTAGTTAGTTCATATTGTTGTTCGTCCTAAGGGGCTGGAAATCCCTCAGCTCCATTGGTCCTTTCTCTAACTCCTTCATTGGGGACCCTTTCTTAAAAATCAATGTGTAGGGGATTCTTCAAGCTTTGAGGTACCCAAATATTTATCCTTAACTCTGAATCTCAGTGAACAGTGAAAAAGATAACTCCCACTCCAAAGTCTATCTTATAGTGAAAATGTCTCTATAAGCTCCCATGAGAAGAAACATAATACCAATTTCAGGAAGAATTATTGAAGGACAGCCACTGTTGGGATGTTCAATACATCCTTCATTTGAAAAAAAATCTGGAAAGAAGGATGTGTTATAATTCATGGAAGTTTAGGGTAAGTTGTTTTTTTTGCATTTCCTTACCATAAGCAAATATATATAAATGAATGAATATATATAAGAATTTGGTCACTCCCTACCCAAAATTTACATTAAATAAGACAAAAAAATAAAACAACTTAAATTCTTCTAAACTGTATTACAGTTTTAAACACTATCTAGATGGCAAAAATCATTTTAATTTCTTTTAAAATTATTTTTATATTTTGCCTCCAGAAGTGTTTGTGTAGTAAGTGCATGCCTAATGTCTCATCCAGAAAAGAATTTTAGATGCTATGGACATGGAGTTACAGCCAGTTGTAAATTGTCATGTTCATGCTGGGACTGAACCTGAATTATTTGGAAGAGTCACCTCTGCTCTGAACCACTAACCCATACCTCTAGCCATCAGAAGCACTTTCGTAATAGTTTTATAACAACTGGTTTTATAAAAATATAAAACATCTCTCATTGCAATTGTTATAGTTCCAACATAAAGGACTTATTCAAATTTAGTGAAAAACTCATAGAAAAACATTAACCAAGGAGGATATTTGGAAGGTAAAAAATGGTATTTCTCAACCCTGACATTTAAAAAACACTGCAGTGGCAGGCTAAACAACATAGCGATTGAATCTATTTTCTTTCCAGCTTTAATGTGCTTAAATAATTCCATAATATTAATGTAGATTCAGAAAATGTGAATAAACCAAAGGAATTATAGAATTCCTTACCTAATTAGGAACGAAACTACTTTATCCTCTGGTCTATTTCTGTAGCAGAAAGCCAAAGAAGAAAGTGTGTGGTGTGTGTATGGGGTCGACCATGAAAAGCACCAAGGTCCCTGGTTGAGCTAAGGCTAAAAGCCCTGGAGACCCTGAAGGGACAGTAGGAGCTTTTCCTATTCCTGAGCACCATGCCCCTGTCACTTGCCACAGCCCATAGATTTGTGGTCATTAGTCACATAAGGGCAACATCCCAAGCACCTCCACGTGTAGAAGACATGACCTGTACTCATACAGACTCAAGACAGATCACCATTTTAATGAGCCCTCCTCCTAAAGGCCTGGAGGGCTTATCCAGTAAGCTTTCCTTCCCAGACATTCCTCACTGGAAAAGGTATTTAATCTCATGCCCACCCTGAGAATTAGGGTATGGTTTTACACACCCACTTTCTGCCATGACAGTAAATGCCTTAAAACCATGGACTGCCTCTTTTCATCTGGATGCTCTGTGGGGAGCCATGAACTAGACCATCACCTATAGAGCCACTGTCTAACCTCCCATAGAAGGCCTCTCTGAGCTCCCAGCCACAACCACCACCAAGCTCAAGCCTTCTGCTTTCAAGTCCCAGACCAGCCTGAACTCCCCTGTCTCAGACCCCCTACCCTAGCCCAGGGCTATATCCAGCCCATGTGCCCACATTCCATTCTCAGCTCTTCTGTGACTTCCAGAGGAGCCTGGTTGTCCAAAGAGCCTGGGAACCCCATGACCCTGGCCTCTTCGCAGGCCCAGGGACCCCGAACCAGCTCAGAATGTTCTGCACCTCAGACTGCTTTCCCACCCCTGGAGGGGTGTCCCAGGCTTCCCTATGGCCCACGACCTGCCAAGTGATCATGCTTATGGGGTAAGTGTGGTCAACTTCCTGCCTCCCTGAATGGCTGAGCCTTGTAGTGGAAGAGATGCAGGATCCATAACCATACATGTGTGTAAACAAGTGTCCACCTTAAAAGAAAAACACCATGGTTTGTTTTATTTTACTTTACTTTGGAACACAAACATTTCTTAAAAATTTTACAACAACCACCTTAATATTCAGAATCAAGTTACTGAATATTTATTTAACCCAACACTTTTTGAGGAACAGAAATAAGATCTTACATGACTATTACTTTTTTTTCTTCACCAAGTTCACGCAATTCTATAGGCTATCTGTAAGAACACAAAGTAAGCCTATTGTATTTCTATAGTCATATACTATACAAGGAAACAAGAAATGACAAAAGTGAGTAATACGAAGGTGGGAGAAAAAAGGTGGAGAGGAAATAGAAATACTTCTCATTATAAATCACTGCATAAAGAAGGGGGGAAAAACCTACTACTCAATCTGATTTTTAAAGTACTAGGAAGTGAAACTGAGCTTTGGGTGGTATCTCAGGACATCCCTGTAGATGTCTGGCACTGAGACTCTTGGTTTTCATCCTCATCAGAGCTGCTGGAAGAGTCCCTGTAATTTCCACCTCTAACATCAATTGTAATACCTCTCCAATTTTCTCGGTAAGTTGACTGTGTCAGATGTCTCATGAGGGACCAAAGCATGTGGTCGTCAAACAGGGAAGTGTGGTGCAAGGTAAAATTATCTCGTTTTAGCTTATTAATTTTAACTGCATTCTTTAAGCCAACAAGCTTCTTGGAAGGAACAGCTATGGGTGACCAGATCTTGATTTCATGGTCTAGACCACTGGACGCCAGCACAGGTAGGTAAGGATGGGAATCAATACAGTTTATTGTTCCTCCTTCATCTGCCTCTAAGAACTGAACGACCTGGCAGGATGATTTTTCCCAGATGAAGATGTGCCCACAATCACTACCACTCATCACGAATTCACTTCTTGGGCCATAGAAATATACACCTTTTACTGTGGCATTATTTCTGTGCCCTTTATATCTCTTAGCATATTGAGCTCCATCACTATCAGAAGAGTTGAAGATATAAATATCTTCATCATTGTAACTAGCCAGAATCTCTGTGCCATCATAACTGTACATCAGAGAGGTGATGTATGCTGGGTACTCACAGCTAAGAAGGTGATGGGGGCAGAATTTTTTGAGAACTCCATTATTGACATTCTTATCAATTTTTCTTTGGTCATAAATCCTCACAAATTGATCTTGCCCACCTACAGCAAACTGGTAGATATTGGCAGGATTCACATAGATTGTATACAGCCCCACTTTCTTATCACCATCTTTGGTGACCACCAACTTTGAAGCTGGCTGGGTTTGTCTGAGGTCAATACTGAAGACAACTGCATCTTCACCTGAAGTTAAGAACCTAGAGGGAGAATCTGGCTCTAAACCGAGTCTATGAGATGCTCCCCCATGTTTCACCAAACGCTTAGTCATATGGGTGCCTGCCATAGCATGTAGCTGTGCAATTCGTACGTGCCCATCACGGCCACACATAGCCAAGATGGCATCATTACAGTTAGGAAGGAATTTAGCCTGTAATACATTATTTTTGTGGCCACTGTCAAAATTCAGTAGTGGTCGCTGATGAAGCCAGTCCCACACAATCACTTTTAGATCATCACTGCCACTAGCCAGTAGGGTGCCACGTTGGTTAAAATGAACAGTGTTGACACACCCAACATGACCTTCAAAAACATACTGTAGGGAGAAACGCTGCACAAATAATCTTGCACCACAGGCTTCATACACAAAGCGACCACTTGAACCCAGCTGCCTATCGCGAAGGGCATTAAGGACATTCCATCGAGGTCTTGGGAGAGGAGATGTGTCTAAAGCCATCCATTCATCTATCGAACTACCATCTTCAATGTCAGATTGCTCACTGCTGTCCTCACTTGTCTGTTCACGCACCTCAGAGCCCTCTTCCTGATCATCCACAACCACACCTTCCCCCAACACACGGTGGTGGAATGGGGCTTCAACTCCCTGTTCCTCCACAATCTCACAAGCCCCCAAAGCATGGTGGTGGCGTTGGAACAAGCTTCCAACTCCATGCTCCACAGCCTCCCCTTCCTCCAACCCATGGTGCTGGACCATGCTTTGCAATCTTGGTGCTTCCACAGCCTCACCTTCCAACTCACAATGGTGGGAAAGATTTGGAATATCTCGTGCTTCCACAACCTCTCCAGCCTTCAGCTCATAATGACAGAACAGGCTTCCCCCTCCCTGCCCTCCCACAACCTCACCAGCCTCCAACTCTTGAGGGTTGGATGAGCTTTCCATACTGCTGATAAAATTGTCCTCCAACCTGGGAAGCCTGAAGTCATCACCATCGTTGTCATCATCATCATCACCCTCATAGCCCCAGTAACTGTCACCAGCACTTTTATCAGTACTTTGAGGGCTAGAAACACTGCTGTCTGTGGTGCCAGTAACATCACTGCTTGGTGTCAGACTCACTTCTGGATCCATCGTTTTGATGTCAGAAACTGTCTCTGTGTCCACCAGGCCACCAGAAGTCTTACCCAAGCAGCTGAGTACTTTAACATTCTCAGAGGTCTCCGTGACATTTGTGCAGCTCTCGTGAGATGACATTTTGAAGGAGTTCGCTCTAGTGGATGTGAACTGTGTAAATCACTAACCACTCAGACTTAAACCCGGCAGAGGATGGACTGAAGAAGTCCCAGAGCTGCGAGCACTCCACACAGTTGTAGCACTTAAAATGAGAGACCTGAAAAATGGGAGACCATTAAATTCAAAAGCAAAATGGCAGAAATGAAACAGCATGCTGACGTGATGTACATTACAGTAGTCGATGAGATTCAGAAAGATTCATATCTCACCTCTCTGTTGTTTTTCTTTCTCTTTTTCTTCTCGTCTAGACAACACACTGAAGAAGCAAGA
>NC_045030.1:90677364-90677623 GCF_008632895.1 Mastomys coucha
TTCTGGAAGAACACTGGAGAAGCAGGAGTTAAGGAGCAGCAAGCACTCCGAACGACTATCGCAGAGAAAGAGACCTGTAAAATGGGAGACCTTTTAAAAGCAAAATGGGGAATGAATGGGAAACAGCGTGCTGAAGTCCATGTGCTGACGTCCGTGTGCAGACGTCTGCGTGCTGAGGTAATGCACATGATGGTAGCCGATGAGGTTCAGAAAGATTCATATCTCACCTCTCCGTTGTTTTTCTTTCTCTTTTTCTTCT
>NC_045030.1:90679349-90679803 GCF_008632895.1 Mastomys coucha
AGCATGCTGACATAATGTACATTTACAGTAGCCGATAAGGTTCAGAAAGCTTCATTTCTCACCTCTCTCGTATATCAGGGCAACTTATTGTTTTCATTTCTTTTCTCTTTCCTTCTTTGCTCTTCTCTTCTGTTTTCTTCCTTTACCTTCTCCTTTCCTTCCATATATACACACATAGTTTATTCTCGTTTTTTTTTTACATTCTTCTCTCTCTCTTTTTTAAATTTATTTGTGGGAAATATGAGGGAGTGCAGTTCTTATGTGAGTTTTGGGGATTTGTCTGGTGTTGTCAGGATTGGAATACAAGCACTATACAAGCTGTACTATCTTTTCAGCCACACAAAGTTTTTTTGTTTTTGTTTTTGTTTTTGAATATTGTTAACTTGGTGCACTTTTGGAAATAGACTTAGTGGAGAACTACTAGAAAATATGTGGTTCTCTTTATATAAAATTA
>NC_045030.1:90679814-90681223 GCF_008632895.1 Mastomys coucha
TGCACTTTTGGAAATAGACTTAGTGGAGAACTACTAGAAAATATGTGGTTCTCTTTATATAAAATTATTTCATAAACCTCTCAGTGCTTTGTCTGAAGTAAATGTTTAGTGTGGAATGAATATAAAAGCAGGTATATTATAAGGTCAACTAAGAACTCTATACCTGGATATTTTGTAACATATAATAAATTTAAACAATTCAAATATTTTGAAAAAGCTTTGAAAACGAAAACATTATCGGGCAAAAATTGTATAGGGGTGAGCCACAAATGACAGTATAGCTAATTCATTTTCAAACAAGCACTTTTTAGTATGAACAGATGTCAGATTCTATATTAGACATACTTTCCCACAGAAATTTTCATTGTTATGTAAAATTTGAAATTAACTCATGTCTCCTGTACTTCCTACAGGATAATGTAGTGAGCAGAATTTAGTCCCTTCCATATCATCAAGGTTAAAATCAACTGGTGAATTCAATGAGTACATGGACATGGATAACTGATCTATCAAATTAAAGCAGAAGTATGTTCTCTGTCCCTTTCCATCAGAAACTCTATATACGTATTTTTTGAGTCCATTCAATTTAAGACACTGATGGAGCACCAATCTAATTTTATGAAGAAAAATGATATTGTAGAACTACCAGAATATTTTCTATAGCCTTCAGAACATAAAGCAGTCTCTGTAGAGGATTTTAGGAAAGCAGAAGAGCTGTACAAAGAGAGATCATTGATGTTACTATGTTAGTTACCTTCAGATGTAAATAATTTCTACTAGGACGATAAGACTATATTTTCTGTAGTATGTGGAGGAGTGACTGATGCGATATGTATGCATGTGAATGTGTGTGTAAATGCACACAAGCATAAATGCACGCGCATATTGGTATGCTTACATGTGTGTGCATGGTTTTGGAAACTAGACAGTGATGTTAGGTATCTTACACTATTTTCTTGTTAACTTTTTTCAAGAAAGGAACTTTCAGGGAACTTGAAACTTGCCTTTATGACTATACTGGATATCCAGTGAGCCCCTGGATTCAACCTGCTTCTGTTCCTCAGCAGTGGGCTTACAAATGCCACTGCCATGTCCAACTTTTTACCAACTTTTTACAGGTCTACACTTAGGTCTTCATACTTCAGAGTAAGCGCTTTCCCCAGTCAACCATCTCTCCAGCTGCTATTTCTAAGTGTTATAGTAATTGCTGGCAGAAATAATGCCATAATAAGAAAAATAAGGATCTCTGAAAGTAATTCTAACAATGAAGTTTGATAAAGCAATAATATAAAGTCTTCAATGGAGAAAAGTTCTAAAGTTAATGATAATGGAAGAAATACATAAAAGAATACTCATGGAAACATTTTTAAGAATAGCACAGTTGCCTGTACTCCAACAGAAGCACTTCA
>NC_045030.1:90681234-90693499 GCF_008632895.1 Mastomys coucha
AAAAGAATACTCATGGAAACATTTTTAAGAATAGCACAGTTGCCTGTACTCCAACAGAAGCACTTCATGATTAATGTAGTGAATAGATTAACATATATTTCTACAATGAATAGTATATAAAAATTAGATTGAATGAACTAAAATTGACAGCATCAAGTTGAAATGATGGCTCATACCTCTTATCTTAGCACTTAAGGGTTAGAGGCAGGAATATCAGTATTTCAATGGCAGTGTTCACTACACAGGAAGTGCAAGGTCAGCCTGAAATACATGAGACATTTTCTCAAAAAATTTTTTAAAATGCATAACCATGAATGAAGCTTAAGGACAGTACTGAGTAGAAATAATAGTGGAAGAATGGTAGCTAATATCTTGACTTTTATGCATGTTTATATAGTTTTTATACCTAATATAACTGTTTTGAAAGACAAAGAAACATGTATCTCACAAGTCAGAACCAAAATTATTTTATAGATGTTTGGAAAGTGGGTGTCTTAGTCACTGTTCTATTGCTGTGAATTGACACCATGACCAAGGCAATTCTTAACAAAGAAAGCATTTAGTTTGGGGCTTTCTCACATTTCAGAAGTTTAGTACATTATCATCATGGCAGGAAGCATGGTGGCATGCAGAGTAGTGCTGGAGCAGTAGATATGAGCTACTTATGTAAGTTTTTGTCTAAGCTGAATGATTCTGATGACTTTTGAGACATCAAAGCTTAGTTTCAGTAACACACTTCCTCCAACATTGCCACATTTCCTGAAATCTCTTTAATTCTTTCATATAATGCCAGTCCCTGGTGATAATGTATTCAAATATATGAGCCTATGGAGACCATTCTTATTCAAACTTCCAAATTCTATTCCCTGGCCTCCATATGCTTATATCCATATTACAATACAAGATCCATTTAAAGAACTTTAAAAGTTCCCATAGTCATTCACAGTGTCAGGACTGCTAAAAGTCCATACTTAAGGTCTCTTCCGATATTCAAGGCAATTTGTTAACTCAGTAACATAAAAACAAAAAAGCATATTACATACTTCCAACATACAATGCCACAGGATATATATTACCATTCTAAAAGAAAAAAAAAAAAAAGACATAGTAAGGAAACACTGGACCAAAACAAGAACAAAAACCAGCTGGGCCATCTCCAAACTGCATCTCTGATGTCAAATTGACTTCATTTCTCTAACGTCTGAATTCATTGTCTACAATATACTTCTGTCTCATGAGCTGGTTCTACTACTCCCTGTTAGTATCTCTCTTTGGCATGTATCAGAGGACATTGGCATCTCTTACATCTTGGGGTCTTTCACTGCGTCACTCATTGGCCTTTCTGGGCCTCCATGTAGAGACACTTCTGACACAGGCCTGGCCTCAGCAGCTTTTCTCAGCCACAAAGAGAGATTATATAACCCTTTCTTGTATCTTTGACTCTAAACCAACAACTCCAGGCTGAAACTGCTAAGTTCTGCTACTTCCAGAAGCTAGAATGTACCCCCCCTCCTTCAAATATTTTTGCCTAAGCTTTCTATTCTTGATGTTTCCTTCACTGTTTAAATTTTCCTTTAACTCCTTTTCACAAATTGGAAGCTTAGCTGGATGGAGTAGTATCTTGAGGTCATAACTCCCTTTATTAACTCTCTTCATTATATTTAACATCAAGTTTTTCTTCAGACTTAATTTTCTTGAGCCCTGGACTTATTTCTAATATTACATTTCTTGGTGCTCTTTTTCTCCTCAAACTATACATTTTATATATTTCCTTATCAAACATTCTCCATTTCTTTATACATCTGTATAAGAGTGACTACTAATAACCAAGCAACATAGTCAACACCAGGCTGTTTTGAAATCTCCTCAGCCAATACCATTAATGCCAAACACATCAAGTTAGCTTGAGATAAAATATTAGGACGGGCATACGAGTATGGCCTTTAGGCCATTTACTAAAATTTTCCTGTTTGAAATTTCTTAAGCTGGGCCCCCACAGTTCAAAACACCCTGGGCACTCTTTTTCATGCTTCTATTAGGACAACTCAGTAAGCCCTACTTAAAATATCCAACTGTTTTTATATTTCAAAGTTCCAAAGCCTTCCATATTCTTCCAACAAATAGCATAATCGAGCTTGCCACAGTGATATCCCAATGTCTAGTATCAATTTCTGCCTTAACTACTATACTGTTGCTGTGGAGAGAGACCAAGACTATGGTGGTTTTTATATGTTTGGTCCACGGAGTGGCATTATTTAGAGATATGGCTTTGTTGGAGTAGGTGTGTCACTGTGGTCATGGGCTTAAGACCCTCACAAAAGCATCCTGGAAGTTAAGTCTTTCTCTAGCAACCTTCAAATGAATATATAGAACTCTTAGCTACTCTTATATCATGCCTGTCTGGATTCTGTCATGTTTCAGCCTTGATGATACTGAGTTGAACCTCTGAACATGTAAGCCAGTTCCAATTAAATGTTGTCCTTTATAAGACTTGCCTTGGTCATGGTGTCTCTTCACATCAGCAAAACCTAACTAAGACAGAAGTTGGTGTTAGGGACTGGGCTATAGCTGTAATAGGCCTGACCATGCTTTGTTTGGAAGAATGTGGATTTTGGGACTTTGAATTTAGAAAGCACTGGAATGCTTTAAATGGGGCTTAATGAGCTATCCTAACAGGAATATGGAAGACTTTGTCACTGAGAGTGATTTGAATTGTGCAGACTTGGCCCAAGAGGTTTCAGTGAAAAATTTCAATATGTGGCCTACAGACTGTTTTTGTGGTATTTTGGTGAAGAATGTTGCTACTTTCTGCCCTTATCTGAAGAGTCTGCCTGAGTCTAAGGTGAAGAGACTCAGATTAATTGCAGTGACAAGAGAAATCTCAGAAACTCCCATCATAGATGTCTTAGTTAGAGTTTCAATTCCGGCACAAACATCATGACCAAGAAGCAAGTTGGGGAGGAAAGGGTTTATTCAGCTTACACTTCCATGTTGCTGTTGATCACCAGAGGAAGTCAGGACTGGAACTCAAGCAGGTCAGGAAGAAGGAGCTGATGCAGAGGCCATGGAGCGATGTTCCTTACTGGCTTGTTTCCCCTGGCTTGCTCAGCCTGCTTTCTTACAGGACCCAAGACTTCCAGCCCAGGGATGGCACCACCCACAAGGGGCCCTCCCCACTTATCACTAATTGAGAAAATGCCCCACAGCTGGATCTCATGGAGGCACTTCCCCAACTGAAGCCCCCTTTTCTGTGATAACTCCAGCCTGTGTCAAGTTGACACAAAGACCAAACAGTACAATAGACTTTGTTCTCTGGTTAAGTCTCATGAAGAGCACTTTAAACAAGCATAGCAAACTGAGAAAAAAAAATATAAAATGTATGGTTTGACTTTGAATGGGGCACCAGCAAGTGAAAAGGAACTGAATCCTGTGCTCAAGGATATGAAATTGAATTAAGGGAGTAGTGATCTTGAGGCAAGATCCCACTCAGCTGAATTTAGGTCTAGACATGGTAGTATAGACCCTTAATTCCAGGAGGCACAGACAACCAGATCTCTGAGTTCAAGGCCAGCCTAGAACAGAGCAAGTTCTAGGTGAAGAAAAACTTAAAATCCAGGTTTGATGGATCATCCCTTTAATCCTAGTGCTCAGGAGAAAGCATGCAAATCTCTGAGTTCAAAGTCAGTCTCCAGAGCAACTTCCAGCATAGCCAAGCTTAATTTGTGATGGATTTGGAAAACAGAAAGCTGATGATAATATAATAGTAAAAAGGGGCCATGTTCCAGCCCCTGCAAGCATCAGAAGTCAGCAGCTTCAGCCATGTGGTTCTGGCTTTAAAGTTAAAAATAAAAGGGACTACTGGGATAATTGATGCTGGTTAGCAGCAGCTAAGAAATTAGTAGTGATTAAAAGGAGACAAGTATCATTGAGGTGAAATTTTCTGGGAAGTGTTTTCTGAGAGCACATCATGTATTTGATGGCAGTGATAACAGAGAATTAAATAAAAAATGTAGTCATGAAATAATTTGGTTGAACTGAAAGTAGCATTATCTGCATATTAGAAGGGGATCTTTGAGGAAAGGGGCCATGACACCCTGTTTACTATCTATCTGTAGTGTGTGACCTTAATTCATGGAAAGGAGAAAATGCTGTGAAAAACTGAAGGGGGAGTTTTCTGTGTTCATTTAGATTATGATGAATTTCTGTTGCTTGTGGAAATTGAGCCCTCCTTGGCAGGCACTTTAGGCTTTAAAGTTGTTATAACTGTCTTATCTAATTAAGCCAAGATCACACTATATTCTAATATTTGTTTTCAATGTTTAATATTTTAGTGTTTGTTTTTAGTACTTTTGATGTCTTGGTGTTTATTTTTTAATGTCTTAGTGTTTTAAATATTTAATAAGAATTCTTAGATGGTTCCTGGCCTATATTTCCGGTTCTATTAGTAAGTGCAGCTTTAGTCCAACCAATTGGGATTCATTTGGCTGCAGCTCAGTGGATGCTATTTTGTATTCAGATTCACTTTAATATACTCATAGATTCCTTCATATGTGTAGAAACTGCATTACCTTTAAAGTTGTGGGAAGGAATCTTTTGATCTAATTATCCATATGCACACATAATAGAAAATATAGAGGGTGGGAGGCAGAGAACTGCGAAGCATTGTCTTCTGGATATGGCATTACTTTTGCACTCATAAATTCATAGCAAATGTGGTTACCTTAACAACACCTGCATGTATTCAAGCCAGCTGGAATTTCAGCAAAGATGGTATATGTTCTCATGACCCTTCCACATAATAAGAAGTTATTAGCAGCTGATAGTTGTTGAGGAAAAGAGAATCATTCTTTATTGAGAATATGGGCACCTATAAGATGCCCATGCTCTAGTTAGTTCCTCCTCACCCATGCAAATATAGAAAACACTAACTAGATTTGCCAGATTATTTAAAAGAAAAAGACAAGAGTTTTGAAGCTGGTTATAGAATGTCCTATCACCATTCTCTGACAAGCTGTTGTTAGAGTTAATGAATATCAGCAAGCAAGGATCTTAAGAATTCACAATTCATTACATAGATATCATGTGACTAGAAATAAGGACTATGTTGTGAACATCTTTACAGGAGTTCAAAAGGTAAAAACAAAACAAAACAAAAACAAAACAAAAACAGTCTGCCATCCTATTTTCAAGAGAGTTCTCCCAACAGACAGGAAAGAATACTTTAAACACTAAGTATAAATTAGTTTTCATGTCATTTATTATTATAGATTTTTCCATCTGGTTAGAATTGTGATTTTATCAAGTACTTGTCTATTTAGCATAATGCCTTTAGATTTTGTTTTCACTGTACTCAACAAGCTTAATTACTCTCCCATTCCAAGGGGATGAGAATCGGGAATCATTTTAAAGTTAAAAAGAGAACCATCTGCATAGATAGAAAATGGCAGTCATTTCATTAGAATTACTCTATTTGTTTTGGTTTTAATTATGCCAAAATGTATCAATATGTACAAAAAATGACTACCACCTGACGTAAAGGATAAAGGGAACCCCTTAACTCTATCTTTTTAATTCAAATTTAAATAAGAAAGTTTTCTTAAGTTTCAGCTTTTGATACATACTGCATATTTTCCTTTGCTGCACAGTTTAGTGAGTTACAGATTGTGACACTTATAAAAAGTAAAACTTTTGAAAAGTATATTTTTGTCTCTTCACAGATTATTAATTATTCATTTAATTAATCTTACAATGAACAGAGATTCTGGATTTTCATGCATTCATTAGAATTTTTATAAATTAAATAAACAATAATATCACTTCTAAGGGTGTATATCCTATCTAGAGTAGAGACACACTTTTATTACATACCTTTAATCCCAAACAATGACATCTAAGTGGAGGACAGTTAAGTGAAGGTAGTCAGTTGAGTTCAGGAAATGCAGTGAAGTTCAGTCTAGTTCAGTTCAATGCAGTTCAGTTGAGTACAATTCAGTTCAGTTGAGTTTATACAGTTCCATTCAGTTTCATTCAGTTCATGCATTCAGTGCAGTTCAGTTCCTGGAGTTCAGAGGCAGTTTTTGCAAGCAGAGCAATTCAGTTGGAAGATGACGGATACAAGACTAAATCAGTCATCTTGGAGATGAGCTTGAATCAGAACAGCTAAGTGGAACCAGCCAGTCAGAGTTCAGAAAGAGGTAGAAATAGTGAGCTTATTTTGCTGCAAGCCTCTGAGACTATAATTATATCTGGCAAAAAAAAAGTTACGTTTACATGAGTGCATAATACTCCATTGTTTATACATACCACATTTTATATATCTATTTCTTTGTTTGTAAAATCACCATGGTTTGCATATCTTGAATATTGTATTGATATGTTGTCTTAGATTCCTTCTGGTATATACCCAGAAGTATTATTGACATTTAATATAGTAATTCAACTTTTAGTTTTTTGGGGGAGGCCTCTATACTTGTTTTCACAATGGATGGTAAAATTTACCTTCACATCAGCAGTGTTTATGGCTTCTATTTCTCTTCATTCTCACAAGAATTGTTGCTATTTATTTTCTTTAGGATAACCAGTCTAAATTGAATGAGATGAAATCTCAATGTAGTTTTAATTTGTATTTCTTCACTGTCTAAAAATATTCAATATAGTTAATATATTATTTAAGCTTTTTTATTTCATGTTTAATAAACTTCTGTTCATTGATTGGGTCGTTAGGTTGGGATTCTTTTGAAATTTTGATATATTTTCATTGTAATCTTATGTCAAATATATAAGCAGTAATTATTTTCTCTGACCTTATAGGCTTTCTTTTCTTTTCTTTTTCCTTTGATGTTAGTATAGTATTTTCTTTTTATATTTGTCAGTTCTCACTTTTATTTCTCAAGGTTATTAATGTCTTGCTTATGTATGTATATTTAAATTTTTTCTCTAAAAATTCAAGTTTCAGGATTTACATTATGGTGTTTGATTAATGTTTAACTTATTTTTGTTCAGAGTGAGAAGTAGAGATCTAATTTCAATCTTCTAAATCCTGACCAAACAATGAGAATTTACTGACTATATGAAGATTAAGGGGTGTAAACAAGGCATGTGTGTGTCATTGCACATGTGTAATACTTTATAATACTCAGTCTCTCCTTTCATCACATGGGACCATAGGATTAAATTCATGTCATTAGACTTGGTAGCAGTCACTCTCTTTCATTGAACCATATCATGTGCCCATATGAAATGTCTATATTTTTATATACAAAATTGATAACATTTAAAGTCTTATGAAAGGTTGTAGCTACATTGTTGTGTTCTTATTTATTTATTTATTTACTTACTTACTTATTGTTATTATTATTATTAATAGTAGTAGTAGTAGTAGCAACAGCAGCAGCAGCAGTAGTAGTACTAGTAGTAGTAGTAGTAGCAACAGCAGCAGCAGCAGCAGTAGTAGTAGTAGCAACAGCAGCAGCAGCAGCAGTAGTAGTACTACTAGTAGTAGTAGTAGTAGTAGCAACAGCAGCAGCAGCAGCAGCAGCAGTAGTAGTATTACTACTACTACTAGTAGTAGTAGTAGCAACAGCAGCAGCAGCAGCAGTAGTAGTAGTAGTAGTAGCAACAGCAGCAGCAGCAGTAGTAGTAGTATTCTTATAATCCTTATTATTTTAGACAGGGTTTCTCTGTGTAACTCTAGCTATCCTGCAAATCACTTTGTGGACCAAACTGGCCTCGAAATCACAGAGATCTACCTGCTTCTGCCTCTGCCTCCTGAATGCTAAGAATAAAATTCATGCATCACCACAACCGGGCTCATTTATATGTTCTTAAAATATATGATATATATCACTGGTATATACTAAATACATAATTCATGTTAGCTAGGGTCAGGAAAAGAGACTACATACCCTTTGGACTATTCATGGGGCTATGAATTAGTCTCAAGGAAGGACTGTTAAAAATGTTTTCCTAGTCTCAGTTAGGATTAAGAGGTTATGAGTACATAGGAAAATGTTCTTGAGAAATAGTCTTGTGAGGCCAGATAGAACAGATGAATTCCCCATAGGACATAGAAAAAAAATGAATTATAGAGGCTGGTTGTTGTCTTTACTGGAATCTATTACCAAGCTGGTATCATATTGAAAAGGGTATTAATCAAAGACTAAATATAAGATACATAGTATAATATAAAATATTAATATAACATGAACTAATTCTGTTTCCTATTTTTAAAGATAGATGGACACATTGAAAGAACATTATATTTCAAATATTTTATTCTTAATAGAGTTTCTGGTTTTATTTACTTACAAATATTCATTTGATAAATAAATTTACATTCAAAATATTAGTAAGATTTCTGTTTCTTAGTTCATTGCTTAGTATTTCTTTGAGAAATTTATATTTTAACTTCAAATGTGATTTACTTCTTTTATAATAGCTTTAAATTAGAAGTTATTCCGCTCTAAATCTAACATGATCCTCTGTCTTCAATTGCTTTTTAAAATGCAATATATGCACTTTATCTTTGCAATTTGTGGTCATACATCTGTTAGACTAATCCAACCCCTTATAAAATACAAATTTTGAAAAAAAAACCACTAAATATATTGTGGGTATAATTTTAGTTAAAATGCCCCTGTGGGTCACATTCTAATTATTACAGATGAATCTTTTCTTAGAGTAAAACAATTTTCCAATTCCAGCTAAGGTTAGCTCTCAAGGGAGTTGCTGATCTGGGCCTCTATCATAAAACTTAAATAGCTTTTGAAGATTTCTTGAAGGGTAATGCATACCTTAGACTGTTTGCATGTCCTTTGTAAATGAGATTAGTACTTGATTGTGCTGTCCTCCATATTGCCAATTTAACTGTCACCAGGAATGAAATTTACCAAGCTGCAGAAGATTGAGCTCAGGATTCTGACTTGACACCTGGAGTTCACCCTTGTGGACAGAGACTTTCTGTCCAGCAGTTAGCATTTGCCAAGCTAATTTTATTTAAAGTCTCTACTAAAAATCAATTTATAATTATATTATTGCAAGTATGGGTCAGAATGCAATATTTGATATGAAACATGTAATGCATTACTATTTTCTTTCCCTTCAATGAGAGGAGAGGCCCTTGGCCCTGTGAAGGTTCTATGCCCCAGTGTAGGGAAATGCCAGGGCCAGGAAGGAGGAGAAGGTAGAGTAGTGAGCAGGGGGAAGAGGAGGGAACAATGGTTTGTTTTTGCTTTTGTTTTTGTTTTTTATTTTATTTTATTTTATTTATTTATTTATTTTTGGAGGGGAACCTAGGAAAGGAGATATTGTATGACATCTAAATAAAGAAAACATCTAATAAAAAACTAAGGCTAATCATTAAAATAATGATTAAAAATAGTTACTTAGAACAGCATATTTAAATGAAGAAGGTACTGTTAATTTTTTCTCAAAAAACAAGATAACATGCTTAAAGTCATTCAAAGAATTCTATTTGCCTACCTCTTATTCTATTTGTTTATTTATTTATAATGTTTACTTATATTAGTTTTATGTGAATATGTTTGTTCCTGAGTATAGGTTTGTTTGCCATATCCCCACTGGTGCCTGTCAAGATATGAAAATCTGAGGGATCCCAGGAACTGGAATTACAGATGGTTGTGAGTCACCATATTGATGCCAAAAAACAAACTGTGGTCTTATGCAAAAATAGTAAGAGGTCTTAACTACTGAACAGTCTGTTCAGCCCCATTTTTTTCTAATGTCATTTTAAAGTATACATAGAAGGACATTAAAATATACCTAGAAGAATAAAGAAGGTTGACTACTTTTAATTAAAAATAAGTCAATGATCTATCAAGTTGTCAATAAACATAAATATAGGTCTGTTATTTTGAGAATTAGAAGGCAGTGTGAACTATGCAAAAAGTTCCAGGACAGCCATGAGCTACATAGTGAGAAACCATCTCATTTACTTTTCTCTTGCCTTATGAATTAGCAAATAGTCAATCTACTAAATTACATTGTAATTACTGCTAGAGTACCAATAGTATTTTCTTGTTCTTCATAGCAGAGAATTATATAATTTTTGTACTTCAAAAATGGTTCAAAATCATTTTCCAAGTAGCTTGCTGTAGTTTTTGATAGTAGGGGAAGTAAGCAATGGCTATCCATCCTTAAAAATACAATTAAATTCTTGTATTATATTTGAAAATTATCTAATGGTTTTATGCCAAGCTCATCCAAAAAAACCCTTTCTTTTACTGTATAGATAACTATATTACAAAAAAATGAACAGATAAATTTAAATTATTACTTAAATAATATTTCAAACAATGAAAACCAGGGACATAACATCATACTTTATAGAATTATCTTTTTTTCATATATGTAGACCATTTAAAAACCTGTCAGCTACATTTTTGTTACTTTCCCATCCCTACCCACCACGCTCAACAATGTATTGATGAAAATTCATATTACATATTTTATCCTTCTATATTTATATAAATACTTGTAAACTCAAAAAACTTACATTCACTGCAATTAACTTTATTTTTTTAGAAAAGAGATAACATGCCAGGCAGTGGTGGCGCATGCCTTTAATACCAGCACTTGAGAGGCAGAAACAGGTGGATTTCTGAGTTTGAGGCCAGCCTGGTCTACAGAGTGAATTCCAGGACAGCCATGGCTACACAGAAAAACTCTGTCTGGAAAAATAAAAACAAACAAACAAAAGAAAAGAAAAGAAAAGAAAAGAAAAGAAAAGAAAAGAAAAGAAAAGAAAAGAAAAGAAAGGAAAGGAAAAGAAAAGAGATAACATATTATATAATGTCTTGTCATATTTATTTATTTTGAAGTGTTATTGGCACATAAAGGCCACATTTTCCTTTATCAATGCATAGCATTCTTCTGTATAGATGTAGCCTGAGTTAATCAATTTCCTCTTGACATTCACTTATTTTGGCTTTGATTGTTTATTATTACATTGCTTTAATGAGTAGTATAACGTTTCATATTTCATTCAGAATGCTTGAGCATTTCTATCAAAGCACAAAAATAGGATCAAAAGTCAACTGCACATGTATGGGAGTATATAAAGTCATCTTTTCCTTCATTAAAATTGTCTCATGGTTTACTAGCAATGTATGAAAATGTTTGTTTGTAATAGCTTAATATCCTGGTTAGATTTTTATCAAGTTTACACAAAATAGAGTTGTCTTTAAAGAGGGAACCTCAACTAAGTATATAACCCCATGAAATTGGCCACTGAGAAAGTCTGTGGAGAATTTTAAAAATTAATGATATTAGAGGGATCAGTTCCCTGTTAGCTATGTCAATTCTGAGCAGGGGTTCTATGTTGTGTAAGAAAGCAGGCCCAGCAAGCCAGGAGGTGAGCAAGCCTGGAAACATTGATTCATGGTCTCTGCTTGAATTTCTGCCTCCAGGTTCTGGTGTTGGCTTTCCTCAGTTGAGTGTGACCTGGGATGTATAGCGAGAGCCCACTCTGTCCCAAGTTGCTTTTGGTCATGGTGTATTTTATTTAAGCAATATAAACCCTAAAACAGTTGCCAATTACATTTTCTTAAAACCTTTGTTTTGTGTATATAAAAACTGAATCATGTATTGGCTAGTATTATGTCAACTTGACATAGGCTAGAGTTATCAGAGAGAAGGGAGACTCAGAATGCTTCTGTAAGATCTGGCCTCCAGGCATTTTCTTAATAGTGATCAATGTGGAAGGGCTCAGCCCATTGTGGGTGATATCATCCCTTAGGCTGGTAGGCTTAGATTCTATAAGAAAGATGACTAGGCCAGCCAGGAACAGCAAGCCAGTAGGCAGCACCCCTCCATGGTCTCTGCATCAGAGGCTGCTTCCAGTTTCCTGCCATGTTTGGGTTCCTGTCCTGACTTTCTTCACTGGTCAACAACAATGTGGAAACGTAAGCCAAATAAATCCCTTTCTCCCTAACTTGCTATTTGGTCATGGTGTTTTATTGCAACAATAATATCCCAAACTAATACAAATCTCTATATTGTCCTTGGGTAATTTTTATTAAATTTCTTCTTTGACAATTTCATACGTGTATTTAATATATTTTGATTATTTTTACCTCTCTTCTATCCCTCCTACTTCCATCTACACACTTTCACTACAGTTTAAAGTGGAACAACCCTTGTTAAAATTATGTGAAAATTCTAAAAATTATTTATTATATTACTTATTCACTCAGTGCCCAGGACTGAACAAATAGACAAACCGTTTTACACATACACACACACACAC
>NC_045030.1:90694560-90705308 GCF_008632895.1 Mastomys coucha
CTAACAATTTAATAAAGACACTCGGGTTTACTTCTGAACATAAGCAATTTTGTTCTTTTAAAAGCTTAAAGCAGCTTTTGGGGAGAAGAGTCAGCAGCTAAAATATGGCTTCTCTTGTAGACGACATGGGTTTCCCAACATGAACATTGTAGCTTACAAACATCTGTAATTCCATTTCAGGGGGGAACTGACACCATCTTCTGGAGTCTGTGGACACCAAATATACATACAGACAAAAAATCCATAGCCATTGGGAAAAAACTAGTCTAAAGCAACTTGAATTTACCCTGGAGTATACTGTGATGAACTAAAAAAATATCTTTTCTTCCCTCTATGTAACTTCCAACTATCCAATCATAACTAATATTTTAAAGGACTTTAAACAAGAATGGAAGCACATACAGGACATCCTAACATGCAAGAGGTTGAGGCAGAAGGATTAAGAATTTGAATATATACAGTGGAACCTTTTCTCTCTATTCTATAATCTTTTTTTTTTTTTTAACAATCTAGCCATTGTCCTCCTCCTGGTCTGCCCTTTGACTATTCCTCATCCCATACCTCCTCCTTGTGTCTCCAATAGGATGGCCCCATCCCCACCTCTACCTGACCAGACCTCTCTACTCCCTGTGGCCTCAAGTCTCTAGAGGATTAGGTGCATCTTCTCTCAATGAGGCCAGACCAGGCAGTCCTCTGCTGTATATGTGTCAGGGCCTCAGACAAGCTGGTGCATGCTTCCTGGTTGGTGGTTCAGTGTCTAAGAGATCTCAGGGGTCCAGATTAGTTGAGACTGCTGGTCTTCCTCTGGAGTAATCCTCCTCCTCAGCTTCTTCTAGCTTTTACCTAATTTAACCACATGGGTCTCCAGCATCTGTCCATTGGTTGGGTATACATAACTGTATCTGACTCTTTCAGTTGCTTGTTGGGCTTCTTGGAGGACAGCCATGCTAGGCTCATATCTGTAACCACATCAGAGCATCAGTAATATTGTCAAGCCTTGGAACCTCCACTTAAGCTGGATTCCAATTTGGGCCTGTTGCTGGATATCTTTTCCCTCAGGGTCTTCTTCACTCTTGTCCCTGCAGTTCTTTTAGACAAGAACAATTCTGGGTCACAGGTTTTGATTGTGGGATAGCAACCCCATCCTCCCACTTGATGCCATCTTTCTGCTGGAGGGGGACTCTACAACCCCTCTCCCCACTGTAGGGCATTTCATCTAAAGTACCTCCATTTGAATCCTGAGAGGTTCTCACCTCCCAGGTCTCTAGTACATTATAGAGGGCCCCCCTCCTACCTCCTGAGGTTGCCTGTTCCCATTCTTTCTGCTGGCCCTCAGGGCTTCAGTCCTGTCCCCACCAATACCTGATCAATCATGTTCCCCTCTTCCCCTCCCTGTCCCCTCTCCCATCCAGATCCCTCCATCCCTCTGTCTCGTATGATTACTTTCTTCTTCCTCCCAAGTTGGACTGTGGCATCTTCATTTGAGCCCTTTAGCTTGTTAACCTTCTGGAGTTATGTGAGTTTTATCCTTGGTATTCTGTACTTTATTGGCTAATATCCTACTTATTAGTATGTGCCATGATTGTCCTTTTGAGTTACCTCACTCAGGATGATATTTTCTAGTTCTATCCATTTTCAATGTGAGAGTGTTCCTTTTTCTCCTTTCCTCACCAGTTTTCAATTTTTATGCATGTTCATGTGTATGTGTGCCATGTTTCTGCAGGTACTTGTGGAAGATAGAAGATGATGTCAGATTTCCCAGAGGAAGAGCTACACACCATTCTGAGTTTCCTGATACAGGTACTGAGATCTAAACTCAGGTCCTCTGGAAGACTAAACAACACTCAGTCATGAAGCCATTTCTCCTGGCCTTTAAATACAACTTTTATCATATACCTTTTCTACTTATTTTGGTTAATTCTATGGGGGTAGATTGTATTGCCTGCTGCCTATGGCTTCTCCTCACCTCTAGCCATACAGGTTCTAGGAAGTACCACACAGGCTACACAAAGCCATTCAGGTGGACACAAAAAGAAACATAAAACTTCTCTGTTTGGTGTTACCTGTACTACCTCCCATGCAACTAAAACTCAAGACAGAGGCTCCTTTTCTTGTCCATTTGCACTCCACAACAATCCAAGTTTCATTTGCCAAAACACTAAGAATGATCACACTACCATACTCTCAACAATGCGTACAAGAGCAAATTCATTATGTCTCAAGTACAGGGCTTGTACTAGTTCATAGTGTTAGTATTTGTGATAAGACATTGACATGTTATTCTATGTCTTAAACTTATTTTATTAAAAAGATATTTAGTGTTTAGTATTTGTGCTAAGATATAGACATATTCTACATCTTAAACTTATTTTATTGAAAATAGATTTTTATACAATATATTCTTATTACCATTTCCCATCTACCAAGTCCTCTCAGATCATCTCCACCTCCCCAACCACTCTAATCCAAACCATCTATCTCTTCCTTCATTAGGAAACAAGCAGTCTTCTAAAGAAAAGTAATAAAGTAAGACAAAGTAAAACCAAACTGCAATACTAAACAAGCATATACATAAAAGCCAAAGAAAAAACACAAGAAACACCCAAAGATGCCAAAGACACACACATTAGCACAAACAGAATTTCCATAAGAGCACCAAACCAGAATCAATAATATATAAGCAAAACGTAAGGTTAAAAGATTCTCAAATCAAGCATTATGATACAAGAAAACCTCATAAAAGTACTACGATTTGGCTTTGTATTGGCCATCTACTGCTGAGCATACGAACTGCCCTTTGCAGTTTGTATACTGAGTGAGGCTCTGTAAAGAGAATTGAATTTTCCTTTGTACATATTTATTAATCGGAGATAGCTCCTGGGTTAGGGATAGGAATTTATGTCCACTTACCCTCTCAGCAATGGGACCCTGAACCCCCATGTGTGTCAGCCTTTGTTATATCTAGAATGATTTGTTCCCTTAGTGTCCTCCATCCCTACTGGCTCATATAATCTTTCTGCCTCTTCTGCCACAGAGTTATGAGTGCTGAAGGATTTGATGGAGACATCTCATTTAAGACTGAGTGTTCCAAGGTCTCTCACTCTTTGCACCTTGTCCAGTTGTAGAACTCTGTATTTGTTCCCATCTACTGAATATAGAATGTTTCTCTGATGATGGCTGAGCAGAACACTGATTTGTGAATATAGCAGAATGACATTTGGAATACTTAAGTAAAATGTGTGTGTATACATATGTACTTGTATGTATGACTGTATGTTTGCTTGTGTTTGTATGTGTGTATATATGTATATATAGTATATGTATATAAATACATAGTACATACACACATACATATGAGTGTGGGGAGCTGTGGAGCTGGAGAGGCATTCGCCATGGCAAGATGGCGCCTACTTCTGCTGTCAACTCCTAGTAAATAACTGTTTGCGCATGTGCGTAGAGAACTGTTTGCACATGTGCGTAGAGTGAAAAGACGCCATGTCACGGCCCATTCCGGGGCATCACGTGGGGTGATGAGCAAACAGCCAATCAGGGGCGGACACGCCGCGCTATGGGCAGACACAGCGCACTGTGGTGTATATAAGCAGTGCTGATTATTGGCTCGGCCTCTTTTTCCCTCTGGGAGAGGGCAGTAAACGTTGCTGCAGAAGGATCCTAGTGTCCGCGTGTCTTTTCTTGTTGGCGAGAACTGCACAGGCTACATATGAGTGTAGAATAGAAAGGAGTATTAGATTCCCTGGAATTAGAGTTGTAGGTAGTTGTAAGCTGCCAGACTTGGATGTTGGAAACTGAACTCAGATCATCTAGAAGACCAACAAGTGTTCTTCACCACTTTGTTATCTCTTTATTCCTAGATTATTGTTGTTGGGTTTTTAATTCTTACTTAAATTTTTCATGCAATATATGTTGATCATATTCTTTCCTTTCCACAACTCTGTTAAGATTCTCTCCACCCTCCTACTCAACCAACTTCATATTTGTTATCTCTTTTAAAAAACAAGAAAAACAACAAATATGAAAGAAAATAAAATCCCAATAAGACAACAAATGCCAACCAAAGAAAATGGTGCTATCAGCAAGGGGAAAGATACTATTTATCTGCAAATCTTTCCAATGTTTTAGAAATTTTAGAGCTACTTCAAATTCCCCTTCTTGAAATTCTTTCCATAGATTTTACTTTTCTTGAAAATTATAAGTTTATTTTCATTTTTATAGGTCTGCATAAAATAATTCTTTCATTATTTCAGTGATTGATCATTATTTTGTGTCCAGTTTTCTCCTCTCCTATAAAATCTAATGATTTTCATTTAATTCTTAATTGAAAATGATTATTTTTAAATGCAGTGTATTTTGATCAGTTGCCTCTCCTTCATCTTCTCCAAGATCCTTTCTAATTCTTGACTTAATCAACCCCATGTTTTCTCTGTCTTTCCTTAGAAAGCAAGCAAGCACACAAACAAACCAGACAAAAATTAAAAATAAAAATGATGATAAAAAGGATCAGAAGCACATACCCCAGAAAACTCACAGACATACACAGACACAGTTACATACACACACACACACACACACACACACACACACAGGCACAAAAAAAAATACGCACACCATAGAAACATAAACTCAGAAACCTAATCTAGCACAAGATCAGTAAGGTTAAAAGTGCCCAAACAAAGCTGACAAAAAAATCCCCCAAAATACCTTTGTAGTCATTTTTGGCCATCTGCTACTGGACCTTAAGTGCCCAGTTGAATTCATTTTGATGAATTCATTTTGTCTGTACATTTTTTGTCTTAAACACAGGTTTATACTTATGTATGTTTCTATGATTAAATTTATGTTTTAGTTTTACTTAAATTATTATACTTAAAATATACTGGTTATACTTATATGTACATATTAAATGCTTAGATTTTCATTTATTTCTAAACTTAAGAGTTAATATATTTTCATTCTGTGGCTTATCATTAAGTTCATATATTCATATTACATACTGAGATATTTGTCCTTTAGACAGCAGGTATTAATAACTCATTCTGAACAATGAAAATGTAGCTGTCTTTATTTTCTCCTTTTCTATGTCCTCACACATCACACACAAACACACACATAGTTTAAAAATTAACTGTAGACCTAAATATAACATCATACTGTAAAATATAATAAAGTAGGAAAAAAAAACATTGTCATGTTAGGCATGACAAAGTTTCTGAACCAATATGAAAATCCTAGACTATTCAAAAAAGGAACAAATTGCACTCTTATTCTTTGATAAACAGGGCTAAATGAAATAGCCATACATAAAATGGTATTTGCAGATCATGTGATTTGACAGAAGCTTCTTATTCAGAAAATGTATATTAAGAAAACTGCTTGAGTGAGCAGAAAATTTGAAGATATATTTAACAAAATTATTTAAGTATCTCTTTCATTTACATATTTTATATTTAACATGTATTTTCTTTAAAATAAAACTTTGTGTGGCAAGGTGTTACCTGAAACTGTGCCCCAAATTGCTATCCATAAGAGTAATTCAGGTTAAAATAGAACTACAAGGGAGAATTAATGTAAGAAATAGAGGATAAGGGTGGGAGAGGATTGCTGACAAATGCTGTCCTCTGGATATGACATTGCTTAGACTAGACCTTAGACTGCATTAATGAGAATTTTCCATATAAACAAAAGCAATGTATGCACCTATTATGTGTGTGAGTTGTGTTTATATTTATATGCACATATAAACCAAACATTAGCTCATGAGATTACTGAGACCAAAAAATACCAAGTTCTGTAAATGGTAAACTGGAGGTGTAGAGGAACGAGAGTAGTTTCAAATTGTACTGAGTGGCTTGAAAACTAGGAAATCTAATAGTGTAATACTTTTCCCTTGGAAAGCCAGAAGTTTGAAGTCTAGCAGATACTTCAGTCCCAGAGTGAGTTCTAGAGAAGGCCTGTTTCAAACAGTAAAACAACCAGAGTACCCTTTCATTCTCAGGAGGCTTTTTGTTCTGTGTGGGGCTTGAAATAATTGAATGACGACTGTCTACATTATTCTGGGCAGTATCTCTATGTATTGTACCTGTTCAGTTGGTAATCTCAACATCTTCAGCCACACAGAAGATAAAGTGGTTGTCCATTATATGGGTACATAATCCATTATTGGAACTTTTTTAAAAGTAGCATTATTCATTTTAAAATAGAAGAAAAAAATCCAACATGTGGTGAATAAAGGAAGAGATTGTCTGACCATATAGTTGACCACTGCTCGGTATTAATTAAAAAGGAATGAACCATTAATAACATACAATAGCATGTGTGAATCGAAAAAAAGAATATGAAGCTAAATTTAGAGTTGAAGCACAAAAGACTGCATAGTATGTGATTTCATTCACATTATATTCTGGAGAATATTAATGTCTCATGACAAAAAGTGGTTGCCTGTGGTGAAAAATATGACAACAAAACCTAGGGAACATTGGGGATTTATTTAAGAGATTTATGTCATGCTTGTGGGGATGTATACAAATACACATAACTGCCCAAACAAACCACACCATATACTTAATGTTTTTAGGATATATTATTATTTCTCAGAAGGTGGCAAACACAATGTTACCACATTACTTCTGATAGTAAATAAATGTTTTCTATCATAGAAAAGAGATAAAATGTGACATTTCAATTGAAAGTGGTTGAATTGAAAATGTGCTTATAAATCGAATGTGATCAGTATATTAAACTTATAATTATTAAACAATATATACATTTGTTTTATTTTGTATAAGCGTGTGTATGTGTGTGTGTGTGTGTGCGTGTGTGTGTGTGTGTGTGTAGACCAAGGCTGTGACAGGGAGAGGTCAATGGACAACTTTTAGCAGTCTGTTCCTGTCCTTGTTATATTCTGAGACTGGTTCTTTCTTGTTATTTCTGTGCTGCTGGTTACTTCAAGCTAAGTAGTCTGGAAGATTTGGGATGGTTCTTCTGTTTCCAAACTTCCATTTCATAGCAGGAGTAATAAAATTGCAAATATATGCCATCATACCAGCTTTTTACATGGATTCTAGGGATGAAACTCAGGCTGCCAGCATTGAGTGATAGACACTTTTACCTGCTAAACCATGTCACTGGCCCCTAAACCAACAAAAAAAGGTGTTTTAAGACAGTGAACTACATTTTGAATTTCATTTAAATTGTTTGATTAATGAATACAGTCCTAATCAGAGTAGAGTAGTTCACTGTCATTACTTCCATAACCTCCTAAAATCCATCTGGTCTTGTTCTATTTTGAAAACTGAATGACACTGACAAAAATTATGATAAGTCTTGAAAAAAATAATACAGCATCTAGGTATGATACATTCTTTAAACTGTGAACATTTAATTAAATAGGAGAGCTATGGAAACATAAGGAAACGTTTGGTTGGCTTTTTTTTTCTTCTGGTCATTGCTGTCTCTTTTTCCAACAAGATTTCTTTTTGTGTGTTTGAAAATAAATATCAAGAACCTTTATTAGCTACATTATTATTTCATAGTTAAACATTTTGTTAGATTACCCCTGTGTCTAAATCATTCTCTGTTAATGACTTAGCCACTGAAGTCATGCTAAAGCTTTTAGCCACTAAGAAATCACAGGTCTTTTAGGAAATTGCTGCTGCCATGCATAATTTGGTACTAATGGCACTCACCTGTGCCAATAGCAATTAGAGATTTCCCTACCAATTTCTACAATAACATTAAAAACTTAGTGAACCTCTCTAATAGTGTACCTACCAGGATCAAATCATTATTTTAGAGAAAGTTTAATCATAATTACTTTCAAATTTCTTATTCAATTAATATTGGAACTATACAAATTTATGGAGTACATCATGAGAATAAAGATAATGTAGCTTAGTCACTGGCATTTCAATGTATTGCTCAAAGGTGTTCAATAATGTGCTATAATCTCTGAGCTAGAAAAGTAAAACTATTTTTATTCATTGTGTAGAATTGCATGTCAGTAATCAGCATTAGAAAACATAAATTATCTTATTTTGTCAGTTTACTCATTATTAATAAATTTTTCTTGCATGTTATTTTTATGTAATTGGCACATGTAACACTGCTCTAAGATTTCTACAAATACAGACAAACAACTCTTATTAACTTTCTGAAGTGGATGACAATACTGATATTTTTATTTTATAAATAAAAAAAACAAATCTTAGATACTGCATACCTAAATTTGTGGGTCTGGATCATGAAACTGTGTTTTACTTGTAACTTAAAATGCCCTGATGTTTTAGTATAGTCCCCTTTATCAAGAATAAATCTAACATCAGTCACGGTTCACTCTCATTTCTCTTCAAATGTGGTATTTTATTTTTACCAAGAATTATAGAGCATCATGCTATGTAGAGGGAAAATTAATGCTATCATAAATGCACTTTAAGTTCCCAGCATGAAGGTAAGATACTATTTTAAGAATATTCTCTCTGAATTCTGATACACTTGCTTTTAAAAATTTTAAATCCATCTATGCTGTTTCTACTTTAAACTCATTTTACAATGTGGCTTCAGGCTTCTTACTCACAAGACAGAAATAATATGGTCTCAAACCCAGTAGTGCCTAGGACTCTGACATTTGCAATTACTTCAAAATTCAGAGAAGTAGAGAAGACAGGCAGACTGGAAAGCACTTGTCACTATATTCAATTGCTCAGAAAACAGGAGTTTCTCAAATATCTGTATCCTCCTTGCTATTACTTTTGCAATCTCTGTAGTTTGCAGCACTTTCTGTTAATGTGATGTTGGCTGCCAGAAAAGCACACCTTCACAAAATAAAATGCTTTCTAAATTGCAGTGATGTCAAAATTTAGCCATTTTATACAATGGGAACAAACATCCCTCTACTAAGCTAAGTATATTTAGAAAAATCTTCTTTGAAGTTGAAAACAAATGGCTTGGAAAGAAACTATCAAGGTAATTTATTTCCTTTCTTACTATCACTCAAAGGAAAAAAAAAGGAATGAATTAGCATATAGTTAGAACCCAGTTTTATATGATAAAGTAGTTAAACAATTTGGGCCATTTGACTTCTTATCCAAATACAGTTATTTTTATTATTTTTTAACACATTTAAAGAATAGAAAGTAGAATTAGGATTATGAATCCATTAAAAGACACTTGTATTTGTGTGCTTTTCCTCTACAATAAAATGATTATATTAGTGCTAACAGGACAATGGACAGGCAGAAGATGTTTTCAAGAGCTGGACTAGATAATTTATGACAAGTATATGATTTAATATTCCTATTAGGGGAAAAAAAAGAAGGAATAAAATATTTTATAGCCTTGGCTTACTTACACTAGGCCCTATATTTTTTCTTTAACTTTGTATTAAAGTGAATGATATTGTTTTAGCTTTCAGCAAGTTATGATATATATCTGTACATAGTAGATCTGACAAAGCCTTCCCTATTTAAAAATTTGATTTAGTCTTTTTTTTATTTAAAAGATATTCACAAAAATAAAACAAAAACAAACAAACAAACAAACAAACAGATCATTCACAAAATACCATATCCATAGACTCAGTTTCTGTCATAGAACTGAAAGTATTAAGTGTTTGGAATTCTATTCTTACAGAGTGCTGGGGGCCCAGCAGAATGGATGAATGTGCCTGTTCTCTCTTTTCTGCATTGGAGGTGGATTAGATCATCTGAAAGTATCAGACTTGATTACAACCATGGAATGTCTGTCTGTCTTAAGTTGGTGTTACACAAATGATTCTTATCCCAGAAGCAGAGAAGATGCCAGGCAAGGGAAGAAGCAAGAGTTCTGGCAGGAAGCTGCTAACTAATAAGCAAACTGTGCAACTCTTGGCGCTCTTTAAGGCTCTAGTGGCTGGTTGATGCTTCTCTGTTCCAGCTCGTACAGATGGAGACTTGGTGCCAAATCATTTTCCATTTGTTGACACATAGCTGTTCAAGCTAAAAGCAAAGCCCTATCGCCTTGCTCTTAGTGACTCTGCAACAGTGTCTGGGGGAGCAGGGTTCTGTCCCACAGAGGAATCAGCAAACCTAGAGATTTCTAGACACCCAAGTACTGAGGGTTTCAGTAGCTGTGCAACTGATCAGAGAAAGTTCCAGGGTCGAGGCCTTGAGCTACAGTTGGGGAGCAGCCTTTTGGGAAAAGCGCCCTGGAACAGACAGCCACAAGGGAAAGAGCGCAGACTCAGTGTAAGTACAGCTGCCTGGTGCAGCTCCAGCACCACCCTTGATTCCTAAAGGCTTCAGCTACAGGAAGCAATTAGTTTCAGCTGGTTGCACCCACAAGGGGCCTCCAAGGGCCAGGAAAATCAGAGAAAGAGCTTCTACTTGGACTTAGAGTGCGCATGAGCAAAGACATGTGGCCACTGGCACCCAGGTAGCTACCAGTGCAGAATGTCCAGATTCCCCTACAGTCTTCTGGCCTCTGTTTGACAGGAGCCTGCTATGCCTGAACAGGATGCTGTGGTAGGTGATAGGTCCCCAAACACAGCAATCTGTTAGGACCAGCAGGCATGTTTCCTTCTTTTAAAGCAAGATGCTTCCAATTCTGCATGTTCATCCCAGTTGGATACCAATAAGTTGCCAATAGCCACCTAGCTGGTGGCTCCAGCTCTTTCCCAGAAGCCACAGATTGCAGGTTGGAGTGATGCCCTGAGAAAAAGCACCCTGAACTGTTTTTTTTTTGGTTTTTTTTTTTTT
>NC_045030.1:90706578-90709150 GCF_008632895.1 Mastomys coucha
GATTATATGATAGTATACTTAAGTGACCCCAAAAATTCCACCAGAGAGCTCCTAAATCTGATAAAAAAAACTTCAGCAAAGTAGCTGGATATAAAATTAACTCAAGCAAATCTGAACTGTTTTAAGAGGGAGATTTCTTACATAATCTGTATAGGAGGGCTCTGTGGATAGCTCCTTTAGGCTTCCAGACCCATGGCCACCAGCACTGTCTGCCATGGAACACTCTACAGCCGCTCAAGCTGCTGTAGGCTTGATTATCGTAGGTATAAAGGCCCGCAATTTGCTGTCTCCACTCATTGAGGAACCCTCATATTATTCTCTTTTGCCCTGTATTACAGGTCAGAAAAACATGATGCACAAGCTAAATTCCTCCATCTGATAGAAAAAAAGCTTTTACTGGTCACAACCATAATAATATGGCACAGAGAATCTAAACTATTTAATATCTGGACCTGTAGAGAAAAAAGTTGCAAACTTATGTTGTGCACTGTCAGTTTCCCCAGTGAGATCATTTCTGTGGACAAGTATTAGATATTTCTCATGACCATATTTGATCCAGATTATTCATTCAATTACTTTTATATCTGATTCTTCCAATTATTTTATATAAACTGTTCTGTTATGGTCATTTATAATGTACACTTTTCCTATTTACCTGGTCAATTTCAACCCTTATGCTTTTTTCATTAATTAGTGATATTTCAAATTATTCAAATTCTGTTTAAAAATACTTGATAGTGCACATATCTAACAAGATAATTACTGTTTTTCCTCCAGTCTTCTTTCTTACTTCATCCTTCATTTTTCTGGTTCCTTCCTGAACTCTGAAGTATATCAAATTAAAATTGGAAACTATTTCTTCTTCATATACAAGCATTTTCTTCATGATTTTATTTAAAGCTGTAGATTTAGTATGTTATATATTTCATGTACCAGTGATTCTAAATTTTCTATTCTGAACTCAAAATTCTTTAAATTATGGGCATTATAATGTTTTGTATATGAAAAGGCATTATATTTGTCAAAGACAAATTCCTTAAAAATATTCTGATGAGTCCGTATTGATAAGCCCTGTGCCCTAACTCACAGTGAATGCAGACAGTCTTTATAAAAACAAATAATTCTCTATATAAAACTTTTTTATAATTGTGCTATGTAGGATCAACAGCCAAATATAGATTTACAAATGGCAACTTTATGTGTTAGCAAATAAATTAACCAAAATATATGGGGATCTGTAGGAAAAAGTTAAGCCATAGACTTATTAAAAAACAAGTCCCTATTTCTTGTAACTTGATATAAGGGTGCTCTTAATTACAGCACAGGAAGCAATTACGACTCATTAAAAACCAGAAAGTTTTCTGGTTGGAGAATGAGTGAAGAACATGGAAAAATGAGATTTTAACTTATTTTATGTATGGTATTTTGATTTTATTGTAAATGTAATTGTTTTATCAATTACATGTCTTGAATGCTCACTAATAATGTGTAAGGATCCCCTCCCTAAAATTTACAATATTGTGTTGAAGTAATAATGATGACTATTTTTTGCCTTGTTTCTGATCGTAGAAGTAGTAATATACATTGAACTCAATGGAAAACTTGTTCTGGAAGCATGAGTGTATTGCCTCACCCCAACTTCATACCTAAGCATCTCTATGTCCTCCAGGAAACTTCACAGGGGTTGGGTTGGCCACTGAAATTCTGTGAAAGGGAAAGTGAAACACCACAATATATAAAACATTGTGTCTTGAGAAATGTGAGAAAGAGAAACATTTCCTACATCTCTTATCCCATGTTATAATACATATTGCGGTCAGAAAGTGAATCTGGAAGCTCAGCCACGGAAAGAGCTCAATTGGCAAAGAAATTTGACTGTCTCAACTTCTCCAATTGTTTTCTGATGGATATTCTAAGCATTCCATTTGATGATGTCATCTCTTACCTGATTTTTTTTTTTCTTTGACATGGACTCCTCACCTACAGGGATACTTTGCTACACCTGGGAGTCTATTTTCAACCTTAAAAATGTTTAGTTCCAGGGCTTGCTTAAATAAGAAGTTCTGATGGTTGACTTAAAATTATACGATTTTAGTAAATGAAATTTAAAGTTTTCAAGGACATCTGTTGTACTATATAATGTTTGTATTAACTCTGAAAATGCTATAGGCAATTAAATATTTCATACTTGAATTCTCTTTATGAAATTGATGATTCACTTCTGAGTTTACAAAGAAATGCCTTCTAAGGAAGAAAACCATTTTATAGTTCTCTCATGTACCCGTATGTATCTGAGTGGCAGGTTACTAGCTAGTAAGCCAAACACAAGGACCCCAGAAAAATGGGAAAGCTTTAGTATCCCTCTTTTCTTTAGGATTTGTTTTCTCCCCATTCCTTTACCAATATAAGTGGCCGTTCACCTTTTTATTTTAATATAATTCATACAATAGTTTTGATTACAGGTTTTCCTCTCATATTCTCCTCACCCACTCAACTCCACATCTTATTTTTCTCTCTCATTAGTAAACAAACAGGCAAACAAACAAATAAACAAACCAGAAAATCAAAACAA
>NC_045030.1:90709160-90739096 GCF_008632895.1 Mastomys coucha
CACACACATAACCTATAAAACCAAACAACTGGAAAACATAATACATAAACAAAGACCAATACATTCATGTTGAGGCTTATGATTATGAGGGAGAGTATTCCATTGGAAAACAGCACAAAGCACAATATTCAAAGTTGTCAGAGAGCAATTTGTTTAACCTAGCCATTGCATATTTTTATCACCTCTATAAAGTTACTTCTAGGCATTCTTACTGTCAATCACATGAGTACAAAACTGTGACCTCAGTCTATTTGCTGGAAACTTTTACCTTAGAAGACTGCCATTCAGCTTTTACTTAAGTCTCTAGGGTTAGGTCAGGTGAAGAGATATTGTGTACAGTTTTTTAAAGAAAATAATCTCAAACTCTTCATAGTGTACGCCGTACTGCCCTCCTCAACCTCATCTGACCTGGTAAAATGGTAATGTCAGATTTAGTTGTAGACATCTCCTTTTGGGGATGTTATTAATTCTATTCTAAAAAAAAGTTACTGCTTTTAAAAGACTCAATGCTTTCCAACTGAATCCAAATATCTTCTCTGCCATTGTACTCTTTATCTATGCTTCCCTATGGAGTCTATTTAAAGAGAGATTCAAGAGTCAAACCCACACTTATAGTTTCTTAGAAGGATTTGCTATTGCACATGACAAAGTGTGCTTTAATAATCTGGATGTATTTTGTTTAAAAGACTTAACATTGAAGTGGGAAAGTAAAGTAATCTTCATTACATTTTGATCATAATTGTTTCATGCTTATATGCTTTAAATTATTTTCTTCATAGAATGTACTTATGTATGTGGCTTTTTATTTAAATTATTTCAATATTTGTTATTTCACTTACTTATTGGGGGGATGAGATAATAGTCTTACTCCGTAGATTAAGCTGTCCCAGAATTCACAATGTCTCCCATACTGTGCTTAATCTTATTGCAATATCTTATCTCAGACTCACTAGTGCTAGGATTACAGGTGTGGCAGACTAAATTGTTGCTATTTTAAATTAACAAATACAATGAATATATATCACAAGAAAATATGCTTCTGTAAGTACCTAATGCAAACTGCCATTGTATTAGGAATACAGCTGTAGAATGGACAATATTTTGCTTGTGGCCCAACAGTGAGATTCTGTCTTTCCTGTGGTCTATCATGGCACTTAATGCCTTACACTTTAATTTTTTATATATTAGTATTAAGTGTCTTGTTTTAAATTAAAAAATATTGCAAAAACTTGCAAAAAACTTATATGTAGGTTAAAATGTCAATTTGGAAATATAGTATTTGAACCTTGAATATCAGTAGTGTACCACTTAAATTAAGATGAAGAATCCTCTTTATGAGTTCCTATTCACAAGAATTGTAGTCTTTATGAATTATAGCATAACTGTTATTTACTTTCTTAATTATAGACAGGACAATAATACTTATTGCTGTTTTTAACTATACTTTTGCTATATGCAAAGCATTCTACTATGCTATATATATATTTTACTGAGAAAAAGGTACATATTTATTTTAGATGAGGATATTGAGGATGAAACCAGTAAAAGCTTCTCAAAAATACTTAATTATGAGTGAAAAACAGAGCTAATTTATTATTAATCTGTTTGATTTCAGAGCTCATAAATCATCAATTTAAAATGCTAGTCTTCTACCCATTTGAGCACTGACTCTGAATTGAGAATCTTTTACCCAGGCAGCTCACAACCACCTGAAATTTCAGCTCCAGGGCATCTGATGCTCTCTTTCTGTATTCCACGGACATATGCACTGACAAGTACACATGCATGCATATACATACATACACACAGTTAATAAGTAAAAATCAATTTTTAGAAAAACAGAATCATTTCAGAATCTAACCTTGTCAGAAATTTCCACACAACATATTTTACTTATCATATCTCAATGATATGTGTTTTGAGACTAAGCCATGTTCTTTTGCTTAAAATTTTTTCTCTAGACAACATTTATGCATAACAAATTAGGATAAATACAAAGTTGAGCAGTAAAAATAAAAAAAAATGTGTATACTTTTACAAAAGATCTTGGCACACTCAGATTTTATTTCACCTGTCAATCAGGCTGTCTCCCTCATGTTTAGAGGTAGGTGAATTATGTCTTTGTGAGTCTTCTCTAGAACTTTATATTTCATCTTTGACATACATGTTAAGTTAATCTTCCCATAGCAGAATATGAATGTAAAAATTATAGTGACAAGCAATTTTAGAGTAAACCTATCCATGTTCATACAAATAAAGCAAAGAGGACAGCAGTGCTATTTGAAATGTATTTGAAAAATAAGTCACTTTTTAAACCATACCTGTACTCCTACTCTTGACTGAAATTCTAAATCAGTACTCTTGCAATTTTCTAGATACTTACAAAACATTTTCAGCTGAATCAAATATATTGACTATAAGCTGTTTATATTAGCACATGCCTGTAATCCTACTACTTAGAAAGTAGGGATTGGAGAATAAGGAGTTCAGGGTTATCCTTAGTTACATAAAAAGGTTTAAGCCAATCTAGACTACATGGGACTCTGTCTTAAATAAATAAAAGAAGCAAAGTCATTTTTAACAGAAACACAAGATTTGAATAACGTACTTTATAACAGAATATCCCCAAGTTCAAACCCAAATTACCTTTATTCTGATAACATTATTTATGCTAATATTCTTTCTATATCTTTAATCCAAGGTTCCAAATACCAATTTTTTGATTAGGCACCACTTGCCCATGGTTTACCAATCCATGTGAATTTAGTCTCTGCTAGGTGTTGTAATATAATTTAGGGCAACTATGAACAGAAGAAAATGAAGAATTACTAAATTTTAAAATAAAAACAATAGCATTTACAATAATTATGAAAATATTGTTATACACAAATTTCTTGGATATTTCCTTGGTCAGTATGTTAGTAATAATAATTACATTCTTATTTTTAATATAGAACAAAACAGAAAAAGATATTTCAATGAAGATTAATTTTATTAATTTTCTAATGTTCCCATTACATGTAACTACATCTTTCTATTTCAATAGTCAATTGTCAAGACTTCTGGCATATATTAAATAATTAGGTAGAATTTGAAATTAATTTTATTCTTAAAGATTTTTTATTTGCTCTCTTATCCTGATATGAACCTAAATTTTTACAATAGAGGTTTAAAAATCATATATACATTTCTCTTAAGACAAGTTTTTCAGAAATAAGTGAAGGAAAGATAAGATAACAGATCTATTTCATATAAAATAATTTATGATATAAAATGAGATACTTTATGAAGAGCTATAACCTTGTTAGATTCATGAAGTTAGTGAATGAATTGGTTCTCTTTTGATCTGGGTATTAAATTTGATACTTTGTTAGCTCTTTTTCTTTAATATATTAAATGTCATTCTGATAAAATGATAAATGTGCACATATCTAAAGAACTTTAAGGCAAATGTACAGAGAAATATAGAAAAATTGCTTGGCACAGGAAAATGCATTTTTGTCCTTCATTTCAAAAATGCTTATTTCAGTAGTATTTGATGACACATGAGAATATTAATAGGCATGCTTTCAATTTGTCATTTCCATATCAGTTGAGAAAAACTTCAAACTATTAGTAACTTCAGAATATGAGTTAAGTAGAATGGAGTTTTATATTAATTCAACTGAGCTAGAAGTTGTTTGTTCCAAAGACGATACTATGTGTGGACTCAAGAGTGATAGGAACATGTCAATGGTGAAATGGGAACAATGAGCAAACACAGGTAGACAGGGCAAATTCAAATGGAATTTAAAAGTCAATGTAACAATCTGACTTTTATTATGTTAATTGTAGTAAGACTTATTTAAAATGAGCAATGAATAATAAGTTCTGTGTGAATATAGTACCACTTTACAAAGAACTACGGGAACGTGGTAAGCATTAATGCTAAATATTATTAACAATTTGTATAATGTTTATTCAATATTTTATGTCACAATTTATTTTCTCAGTATCCCTCACTGAAGCTTTAAGGATCCTTGGCAAATGTTTCTCAACTATAGTTAAATATGTGGTTATTTGTGTATATTGTTAAAGAAGGTAGGACTATAGTAGCCAAACATTTTAATTATTTTGAATGAGAAATATATACTTTTGAACCTATTTTTCTTCATAATATTTGTCACTCTATTGCATTATGCATCATAAAATATGTAGTTGTTTTTCAGTTTACTGTATTGCTTCTTTCACTACATTTTAAAACTATAAAGCCAGGATGTTTTCTTGTTCACAGCTGCATCACTAATGACAAGAACTTGATGTGAACTCCAGTGTTTGCCAAATATGGGAATGAATGAGTCATTTTCATTGTTTCATGTCAGCCCATAGCCCATTGTTACTAATGGCTGCACAGTGTTCTATTGTAAAAATAACAGTGATGTTTATAACTCTCTCTCCCCTCTCTCCCTCTCTCCCTCTCTATCTCCCTCCCTCTCTCCTTCCCTCTCTCCCTCTCTCTCTCTCTCTCTCTCTCTCTCTCTCTCTCTCTCTCTCTCTCTCAAATCCTTATTCTAAAGTTTATAATGTGACTTTGTGTTAGTGTATACTTCTTAGTCTTTATATTTTAGAAAATTTATGACATAATTATTTTGAGTATATTTATTTAATGGGTTCCTGAGGAAAAACTGCTGAATCAAAGTATGAGCAGATTTGGTATATACTTCTAAGTGATAGTCCTATAAGAGGGTTCTCATTTGATTTTTTTATACTTATGACTGCAGAAAACAAAACCATGCATACCAATGGCATGATGAAAAATTTTAACATGAGACATTTTTTAGATATTCAGATATTTCTGAATTTGTACACAATGAATATACCTGAAACTTCCACCTGTCTACTCCTCTTGTCAGCTCTTCCCTGCAAGTCTTTCCCTTTCATCTCTACTCATTTTGTTTTATGGCCCATTGAGATTAACTAGGACTTTCTGCGTGTCTGTTGGTTTGAAGCTATTTGTTCATGTTGGCTTTCATCAGTAGACCCATAACTAAAGACAGTAGTTCCACTCTCTCCCAGAGTCTATAAACAGCCAATTGTTTTAAAGAAGAGTAAAGGCCAGAGAATTTCTCCCATTTCCTTTACTTATTGTTGTTAGGGCTGATCATCTATAGCCCCAGTGCAAGTTAAAAAAATAATTGTTGTAAGTTAATCATAATAGTTCTGTGAAATTGAAGAATATCTTTTCATAGTGTTCTACCCTACATTCTGGCATTCACAAACTTCCTGATCCCAGTTTTCTAATATTCCCTGAGACTTAGAATGGATGGTATACATATCTTGTTTATGGTAGAGCCCACAACCATTATTTATTGTCTTCATCTTGAGCTTTAACAAGTCTCTTACATTCACTACAGTATGGAAGAGTGCTTTTGGATTGGAACCTGTGCTTTGTCTATGGGTCTAAGCATAATACACAACATTATGTACTTTTAGGTAAGGGAAATATATTTAAGCGATTTACTACATCATTTATAATTTCTATGATGAAAATGATTTTCTGGCATCTAAAAATAATTCTCTATTTTTGGATTTTATCCACAGTCAACATTGCTTTCAATAGCATACCAGAAATTCATTGTTCTCCTTAACAACTTAGAATCCAATTGATGAAGTATTTTCTATTCCTGGCTAACATATTCTTTCCCTAGAAACTGATAACTACCATCCTAGTCCTTGTGAGATGAATGCTTTCAGATTTCACTTAGGAGGAGATCATGTAGTACATGTTTATCTGTGTCTGGCTTAAAGATTTCCTATCCACTAAGATTAGAGTGAATGACAAGTTTTTGTTTTATTCTTATAACTAAATAGGAGGCAAGTGTGTTTATGTGTGCTGATTGACAATTAGACTGTTTCTGTATATTAGCTATTTTGAGTAGTGAGTGAATGAACATGAGTATGCAAATATATCTTTTACATACAGATTCCATTTGAAGATCCACTGAGGTTACAATTTAGAATCTCAGTAATGAATTTGCTTCCAATGACAGTTATGAACTGAACACGTCAGAGAAAAATCAAAATATTTAACCCTCTTAGAGAGCTATGTAATTAATTCCACAGGTTAAATAGATGACTAAAAGTAGAGATGATAGTTAATAAAAATTTTTCTTACTGGCAGATGCTATTCACAGAAGTAAATGTCCAACACAAAATAGTGGCAATTTTGTAGATTTTTTTGTCTCATACTACTTTAGTTTGGCTTTAAAAATTCTTTCTGCTCTTCTGCTTGTATATTATGGTTTCAGATTTTATGTTTTTATGGGTTGTGCTATGTGTGTGTTTCTTGTGCTTTTTCTGTTTATTATTTATTTGTTTTAAATTCTGGTTTGTTTGTTTTCTTAATAAAGTGAGAAAGGAAGCATGGAGTTGGGTTGGTGGGGTACTAGAGAGCATCTGGGAGGAGTTGAAGGTAAAATCATGATGAGAATATATTGTGTGAAAAAAATTATTTTCAATTAAAAATATAAAAAGAACTACAAATTAAAAATAAAAACATAATTTGAGGAAAATATTTTTGTTGTTTGTGGAAGAAGAATTTGTCTTTGGATTTCAAATATAAGAATATAAGAAAAATGGCCAATTTATGACTATTAATAAAACATACATAGGGTATATCTTAGTGGCAACATTTTCATTGAGAACATTTAAGACTACATTTTCTTATGCAGGAAATATTAATTATTTGCTATTAATACTTCAATATTTCCCACCTTATATTTTGACATAAATGATAACACACCAAAATTATTCTAGATTTTTGTTTTCTTTTGGTTTTTGTTTCAATACTATGTAGATCTGGCTGTCCTAGAACTCACTGTGTAAACTAGGGTGGCCTCAAAATCATAGAGATCCCCCTGACACTGCCTTCTAAATGATAGAATTAAAAGAGTATACCACTATTTTGAGCTCTCTAGACATTTTTTATAGTTATTGTGAAATAGTATAGTTATTGTGAAACTTTAGAAGAAAGGTATCCAGGCAGTAATTTCAACTCAACTAAAATTGACAACTGGTAGATGAGTAATTAAAATAGGTGGTGGTCAGACTACTTACTTTCTATCTACTTGAAGGTCATAGTTGTCTTTTTAGATTACATAAACTGATATTACATAAATATTTAGAAAGCAATTCTAAATAAACCACTGAACAGAATTTTTAATTAATTTATCAAAGGCATAATTCTGACTCATAAATTAAGATGAGGGAGCTATCTTCATAGATTTGTTTCTGACTTGCAAATGTTGGCTAAACATTTCAATTTTGTTGTCAGTATTTCTTGATTGTAAATATGAGGAAGGGAATAAGGCCACATGTTACCTTATAGTTCTGGAAGGTTTGTCTTTTATACATGTCAATGCCAAAAGACTATGCCATTGCCAAAATGTAAATGTACTATTCTAAACTTCATCATGACGAACCCATTCTAATTATTTGGACAAACATTTCTTCATGTGTAACTAAAAGCTTTTATAATACACTTAAGAATATCTTATTTACTCCTCTGCATCATAGTTACAAACCATAATTAGCTCACATTGTTTTTGTTCTATCTTTAGAATTGTTAAAAACTATAGTCAGATTTTAATATCAGTAAATTTCTCCCTTCAGTAATTTTAAAAAAAAATTTAATATTCTTCAATTTCTTCATGTATTTTATTGGAATAGAGACTCAAATGAGCCTTGTAGGTCTTAAGATCGTTAACTAAGGAACTAAAGCTCTTTAACATAATAAAAGAAGGATGATTTCTTGTTTTTAAATATAATTATAGTTTTTGAGCAATACATAATCATTAACATTTGATTTTTATATTTCTAATTTGATTAAATGTTGATTCTTTGTTTCTTATTTAAGAATAATTTGCCAGGTGGTGGTAGTACACACCTTTAATCCCAGCGCTTGGGACACAGAGGCAGGTGGATTTCTGAGTTCAAGGCCAGCCTGATCTACAGAGTGAATACCAAGACAGCCAGGACAACACAGAGAGGCACTGTCTCGAAAAAAAAAAAAAAAAAAGAATAACTTTAGTTCAGAAAGTATTATTTTGGTGTTAGTAATATATCTTTCTTTGTCCTTTTTTCATCTGTTTTACTTTCTTGACCAAATTCACTCTCTAATGATTTAAGTATATTTTGCTCCAAAATAATAATAATGTGATCAATATATAGAATAAACTATACTAAATAATGTATATTAATTATACATAGATAATTGTTACTTAGTGCATATATATGGTTATTAATACAGTAACTAAGTATAATTTTCTTATAAGACAAAGTCTTTTGACCACAACACTATTAATTCCTCACCCTAAGTTATTATGAAAGTCTTCACCTACTCTTTCTGTGATAAGCCTCTAGTATTTTGCTTTCTTAAGAAAAATATGATGTGGAGGAAATTCACACTTCTTTACTTTAGTAATTTAGGTATTATCACTAAGATTATTTTCATGTCCTTTTCAGTTTTATTTAAAATAGCCAAAATTCTTTATTTACTTTAATACTTAAGATTTTTACACAGTACCCTAACTTTCTCTGAAAATGCTGTAATATATAGCATCAATGAACAATGCTGATGAGATAATATTGTATCCTGTAGGTGTGTGGGGGAACATCTTCATAGAAGCAAGGGCATGGGGGATGGGATAAGGGTTTTCAGGGGTGACCTGGAAGGGGGATGATGTATGAAATGTAAATGAAGAAAATATCCAATAAAAATCCCATAAAAAACAATTCCTCTTTCTCCACAACCTCTCCAGTATCTGCTGTCACCTGAGATTTTTGTCTTAGTCATTCTGACTGGTGTGAGGAGGAATCTCAGGGTTGTTTTTATTTGCATTTCCCTGATGACTAAGGATGTAGAACATTTCTTTAGGTGCTTCACAGCCATTTGGTAATTGGACATAGTACTACCTGAGGACCCACCTATACCACGCCTGGGCATATACCCAGAAGATGCTCCAACATGTAATAAGGACACATGCTCCACTATGTTCATAGCAGCCTAATTTATAACAGCCAGAGACTGGAAATAACCCAAATGTACCTCAACAGAGGAATGGATACAGAAAATGTGGTATATCTACACAATGGAGTACTATGCAGCTATTAAAAAAGAATGAATTTATGAAATTCTTAGAGAAATGGATGGATCTGGAGAATATCATCCTGAGTGACATAACCCAATCACAAAAGAACACACATGATATGCACTCACTGATAAGTGGATAGTAGCCCAGAAGTTTGGAATACAAAAAGTACAATCAACAAACTACAAGAAACTCAAGAAGAAGTAAGAACAAAGTGTGATACTTCATTCCTTCTTAAGGGGGGGAACAAAATATCCATGGAAGGAGTTGCAGAGACAAACTATGGAGCAGAGACTGAAGGAAGGACAATCCAGAGACTGCTCCACCTGAGAATCCTTCCCGTATTCAATCATCAAATCCAGACACTATTGGGGATGCCAGCAAGTGCTAGCTGACAAGAACCTGATATAGCTGTCTCCTGAGAGGCTCTGACAGTACCCAACTAATACAGAAGTAGAGGCTCACAGCCATCCATTGGACTGAGTACAGGGTCCCCAGTGAAGGAGTTAGAGAAAGGACCCAAGAAGCTGAAGGGTTTGCAGCCCCTTAGGAGGAACAACAATATGAACTAAATAGTATCCTCCGAGCTCCCAGGGACTAAATCACCAACGAAAGAGTACACATGATGGGACTAATGGCTCCAGCAGCATATGTATAGCAGAGGATGGCCTAGTCTGTCATCAATGGGAGGAGAGGCCCTTGGCCCTGTGAAGGTTCTATGCCCCAGTGTAGGGAAATGCCAGGGCCAGAAAACAGGAGAGGGTGGGTTGGTAAGTGGGGGAGGGGGGAGGGAACAGGGTTTTTGTTGTTATTGTTTTTTTTTAATTTTTATTTTATTTTCTTTCTTTTTTTTTGGAGGGGAAACTGGGAAAGGAGATATCATATCACATGCAAATGAAGAAAATATCTAATAAAAACTGAAAAAAATAAACAATTTATAATTTTAAATGAGTGGTGAAAAAACAGTATATTACACACAAATCAGTATTTGAAAAAGATGAAAGAAGAATCCAGTTGTTACCATTCTAAATTGCAAACAAGGTTAATGGATGCACATTGCAATATTTGCAGTAAAACAGCAGTTCTATATGTAATCAGAAAGTTTTTAAAAAAATGTTTACCTTCTTATCTACAAATATGTTACTTTACTACATATGTGCCTGTCACCTGTAGAAGACAGAGAGGGCATTGCATTCTCTGGAGCTTAAGTTACCAGTGGCTATAAGCCTCTGAATCGGTGCTGAGAATAGAACTTAGGACCTATGGTAAAGCAGTAACTCACTGAGCCCTCTCTCCAGCCCTAATCCTTCCAACACTAAAATGTTGCATTAAAGTTAGTAATACAAATGTAATAACTCATGTCTGTAATATGAGCTTTACATCACTAAAATGTTACAATAAACTTACTAATACAAATATAGTAACTATATCTGTGTGGGTGGATGGCTTGAATTGGATGTCATATATATGTATATAGATCAAATTTAAAATGTTCTGTTTTGTAAAATACTGCATTATGTGAAACCATATGAAATGTAGTTTTTGATCACCTCAGCATATATAAATGATATATAATTTTATCTAACCCAAACTTATTTATTATGTTGAGTCTACTAAATATAGTGTATTTCTGGCTCTGAACTTCATTAGGGGACATTTTCCCCCATCACATAGTCTCGGAGCCAATCTTAATCTGTCTTTTTACTGTCCACCTATATATTCTATCTCTTTTTCTCATGTTACATATTGTTTTTGCTGAGAATAAACAATTCAAGACTATAACCATTATTGAGTATATTTATGCAATGCTATGAGATACTAAGGTGAGTAAGACATGACTTGGCTCTGATGCTAAAAATTTTGAACCATTGCTGTCTTCCCCATGCTGCTTCTATTTTGTTTTCTAATGGCATAGATATGCTGACCTTACTTATGGTCACATTAGTTGTCACATGCTTTGTTCAAGACACCATTTGCTCTTTTCAGGCAGATATAATGTATTGTCTTGTTATGCATGTGTCTTTCAGTACTTATTACAAAGCACATACTAAATAAAAGGTCACTTAATAAATGCAAAGTATTTATATCTTTAGTGTTGTCTTAAGGGAGCAATATTTCCACACAATAGTGACTTCTCTACTATAGATATTCCTTAATGTAGACATAAAGTCTGAGATGAGAATATGTGGTCAAATAATTTTGGGAAATGCTCCTAGGAGAATTCTGAAGAAAAAAAAAAGTAAACACAGGAAGTCATAGAAGAAATAAATCTGAGGTGAAAATCCCTCAGTGAATTGCTTTACCTTGACCTCCTGGGAATTCATGAGAAAACATTTTTTCCCAGTTATCTCTTTAACATACAAAAGAACTGGGTTTCCATATTCCTTTTCTCTTCATACATTGATTTATAGTCTCCCTGGATAGAAGCACATTATTTACCAGATGGTGCAATTTTTTTTTCCATGCGTGAGCAAATCTGCTTCAGTAGCTTGAGGATGAATGATCTTTTCACTAGAACTGGTATTTGGAAGGTAAAGGGATGTGGACCTTAAATTGTGGTGAAAATAATTTGAATGGATTTAACAATACATCTATGTTAAGAACCACAGGGTATTTGTGGGAGTTGCTTAATTGTTTAGTGTGGATGATGATGAAAGTACAAAGTAATAGTCTTAAGAATTATACAGCTACAATTCTGATAGCAAAATTAAAACTACTCATGGGTGGACACTGCAATTCTCTTTCAGTAACTTCTAGCAGCTTGTTGGATATGGTTGAAATCTCAGTTGTCACATCCTTCTTCATGTCCCTTGAGTTACTACTCTGAAGTACCATGGTGGAAAGCAGGTTCAAGCAGTGCTCCCACTGTTTGAAGATATTTTTTAATTCTCAACAATCATCAGGGGTCAATCAGGACAGATAAACCTTATCATTTTCCATTTTGTGTCATGTAATTAAAAGAATGTTTGCCAGTGCAAAAATTTAAATTGAATTAGGAATAAGACAGGAACCCTATATTTTATATACGATTTTATGCTCAGTCATTAGTTCTTTTGAAGATGTTAATTTCAATGTTTCATATGTGTTTATAATGAACTTTATGCAAACTCTTACATATCACAAGTAAATTATGGCTGTATTTCATTGTAATAGCTGCTAGATTCTGTAAATTCTAAAACACTACATTTGTAAAGGTTCATTCAAATAGTTACCTCACTCAGTACCTCCAATTCAATATCTCATGGCTCTAATAGTTCTCATGGTTCTAACAGGAGCTATTAAATATGTCAGAAAGACAGTCAATATAAAGTACATAAAACTGAATAGGATTTTTATCTAGAGAAGTATATTCTCTCTTTAAATAAAAGATTATGGGAAGACATTTGGCAGTTTCAACAACATTTAAGACTAATTGTTTTGCCAACATCATGAACTAACATTGACCTGAATCAGAATGATCAATAATCTTTTGTCATGTGGAAATGTATCCTCAATATCTGTAACTACAAACAATATAGTCTCGATACATAAATTAATTTTATTGGCAGATGTGAGGCATTTCCTTACTAAATAGGTTTTTTCCAAGCAATCTCAATACAACAAAGAAGGAAAGAATATACCTTTATTGGAGACTCTTCAGCATCAAATGCTTAAAGTTTTCTTTCTAATGTATATCCTTTCTAATATATTTTTACTTCTCTTGCTTAGATTCATCAGAAATTCTTACAATTTTCAGATTGGACTTAAGGCATTTTGAATAAGAATTTAAGAAAACAAATCTCACTTCAATTTTAAAACCTCTAAATGTCACATGCTTTCAGTGTGCCATGCTATGTCTACACATAATTATCAGATGTTCTGTGCCATATTAGTTCCAAAAACTCATTCTGGGAATTTCACATAAAAATGTGTGTAGTATCTGAGTAGTTACATTGTATAGAAAACTACAATCCAGAATGTTTCAGAGAATAAAGATTAAAGTGTGCCTTAAGTTGCAAAAGCCACTTCTATAACAAATAGTTTGTGGCATTGCTATACTGTTTCAGATATGACCATATAATATTTTGTATTTTTAATTTGTATTTTATATGTATAGAATGAACATTTTATTTTTATTGTGTATATTACATCTCCATTCCTCTCTACCCTCCCTTTCCTTCCCTTTCATTTATCCTTTGTTCTCTATACAGTTCTACTTTTATTTCATTTATGTATACATGATTTAATGTAATTACATAATTGAACTGAGTACAGGGTCCCCAATGAAGGAGTTAGAGAAAGGACCAAAGGAGCTGAAGGGTTTGCAGTCCCTTAGGACGAATAACAATATGAACTAACTAGTACCCTCAGAGCTCTCAGGGACTCAACCACCAACAAAGGAGTATACATGGTGGGACTGATTGTTCTGGCAGCACGTGTATAGTAGAGGATTGCAAAGTCAATCATCAATGGGAGGAGAGGCCCTTGGCCCTGTGAAGGTTCTGTGCCCCAGTGTAGTGGAATGCCAGGGCCAGAAAGTGGGAGAGGGTGGGGTGGCAGGCATGGGGAGGGGGGAGGCAACAGGGGTTTGTTTTTGTTGTTTTTGTTTCTTTGTTTTCTGGAGGGGAAACTGGGAAAGGAGAAATCATATGACATGTAAATAAAGAAAATATCTAATATAAATAAATAAATAGATAAATAAGAAATAGCAAAAGATAAACTTTTTTTTTTGGACATCTAGGTTGGTTGTAGACCAGCTATTTTGAATGTTGCTGCAATTAATATTGATGTACAAGTATTTGTTTTTGACGTTTTGACTTGGAGTCCTTCAAATAAATACCCAGGTGTCGTACGGTTAGGTCACATGGTAGATCTATTTGCGATTTCTTTAAAAATTGATCTGTACTGACTCATGTAGAAGCTTGGGAAGTTTACATTCACACTAGCGCTATATGAAGCCTCACTTTTATGATTACATAATTTTAATTCAACAAAATAAGGTAAATTTACAGCTTATTTGAATTAAATACATCAATGCCAACGACTATATTTTTACAGAATGACATGTAGCTCTTTCTGTACATTTCACATTAGTTTATTTCAGATAATTTTTTGAATTTTAAAGTGGACTTTCCAAAGGTCATAAATGATATTCAAATTGGTACAGCTTTAATGACTTGGCTCTTACTTTATTGATAAGATGAGAACCTTGTGTGTTATAACCTACGGAGAAGGTAAATACAATCTAAGTACATTACACACATATATGACAATGTCATAATAGACTCCATTATTTTTGCAATAAATATGTACTAGTAATTATCATTTTAAAAATATTATGCCAGAACTATAGCCTATTTTTACCTGTAAGTACTGTCATAATGTTGTTTGAAACTACTTTACCAGCATTCTACTCTTACCTTTATTTCAAGTTCTGAAATGTTACTAACTACATTTACTGTGTCTGTTCACGTGTACATATTTAATCTCTGCCTTTGCTATGAGATGATATGTTGTTAACTTCACTATACAAGTGATTTGATTTCTTCTTTTATTAGCTACTGTGTTCAAGTGCTCCTCCATTAGCAAACATGAAGTGCTCTAGGTAAATTATTATCTTAAACAGAAACTCTCTTTCTTTGCTGAGAAAAGTCCCTGCCTTCTTTTCAGCATTATCTTTTATATTCAGCAAATCACAACTATAATGATCTCATATCCCCAGGTTTTTAAGTGAAATAAGAATGAAGATTTAACCTCCTGGTTTCACCTATTTAGCTAATTAAAAGAGACTAAATCATGTTGTTGTTGTTGTTTAAGTTCAAGTACAATCAAACATTTTAGAGTTATAAAATGTTCTTTCAATTCTTTGGTGATGTCTGACATTCCTCTGTTACATTATTCAAATTTGTACTTAAACCAAAAGCACTTAAACTGCCAGTTCTTAGCTAACATAATGTTGATGTCTTAGGATTTCTATTGCCTCTATGAAACACCATAACAAAAAATCAAGTTGGGGAGAAAAGGATTTATTTAGCTTACTCTTCTAAATTGCTATCCATCACTAAAGGAAGTGAACTGAAGAAGGGCAGGCTCCTGCATGTAGGAGCTGATGCAGAGGCTTTCTGGATTGCTCCTTATAGCTTTTTCAGCCTGCTTTCTTATAGAGCCCAGGACCATCAGCTCAGGAATAGCACTACTCACCATAGGCTAGGCCCTCCTCCATTGATCCCTAACTGAGAAAATGCCTTACCAGCTGGATCCTATGGAGGTATTTCCTCAACTGAGGCTACAGCCTCTCTGATGACTATAGCTTGTGTCAAGTTGACACACAAAATCAACCAGTACAGTTGGGAAGCCTATTAGTCCATTGTTCACCTATTATATAAGTTTGGATTTTGATTCATTTCCACTTCAGAAAGGAACTTGGCACTGTGCATTTGATTTGGTGGGTTAAAAAATGTAGAGCATGATAAATTGTACAAATATAGAAAAAGCTTTGGAAGTGAATAGTAATCTCTGGTGAGTGAGGTTCCTACCAATTAAGGATATATTCCATATTGATTACTACAATAATGAAAACAGGATAAAAGTTTTTTAGATAGTGTTCTATCAATATTTGTCATGCACATTAATGCTCATGCTAATTCTAATACTATAGTTATATAATTTATGACTCTAACCATAGTTGACAGGCTTTAAGTATGTTTTTTTAACAACTCAGTATCTTACTTTACATGTCATTGCTTTATAATTTTCCCCAGAAATATTTCTGAACTCTATTATTTCTAAATCTTCATTATTACCATTTGATCATTGTACCTCCTAATTGATTTGCCAATATCTGTACTTGCCAAAAAAATCCTGCTTTATGAGTTATTCGGAAAGTTGAGCTACAGTTTGTCAGCTATCTTCTGAAAAATATTTGAGCTTAACAGTGTTAGGATAATAGTGACAATCCTCAATGTGGTTTTGTAAGGGTCTGTATCATCTAGCATCCACTCCTTAACCCCTGTTCCTCACAGTATCATACTCAATCTCTACTGCTCCACACATTTAGCTCTCTTGATTTTGTACCAAATGATCTCTAATTTGGAATAGAACCATGGTGAAATGATTTTCATTCCTACAGAGGCCTCTTCATGTCCAATATTAGGTCTCTTCACACCTCAAACTTTCACTGATAATATTTCTCTTTACTTCTTTCTAATGTTATAATTAAATATTAGAGGTTTTTTGTTTGTTTTTGTTTTTTGTTGTTGTTTTGATTTTTTGTTATTTTTTATTTTGTTTGAGACAGGGTTTTTTTTTTAACAGCTCTCCTGTTGTAGAATTCTCTTTATAGACTAGGCCATCCTTAAAATCACAGAGATCATCCTGGCTCTGCCTCTAGAGTTTTGTAGTATTTTTAAATTAAAACAATTATCCATAAACTGGAGATGTAGCTCAGTCTTGAAGAACTTTCCTATTTGACATAGGGCCCCGAACTTAATGCTTCACACTACAAATAAAACAAAGCTACAACAAAGCTCTCTCTTCCAGAATATGGTATTCAAATATTCAATGACCATGAAGTTGATTTTTTCAAACATCTATACATTTAACAGGTATCACAGTCCCTAATATTAGTCATTCATTGTTTGTTGAAAATGGATTTTCTCTCAATTCTATACCAGAATCGAGTTCTTTTCTCAGATATGTGTAAGACACTGTTTTATTCATTTTGTTATTCTCAATATCCAGACTAATTTGAGTTCATTAATATCTGCTGAGCTGAACAAAATAATTCTATATTCAGCAAACTAGATAAAGCTAACTAGAATCATACATTTTCCTACAATCATGTTTCTGTAACCTCATTAAAAATACACTGTACATTACAGCCACTTACCTTTGTAAACTGTTGAACTAGACTTCCATTTTACACAGAGGAATCCAATAGTAGTTTGTTTAGGTAGGAATGCAAGATAAGCAGAAAATCTGTTATAGGATCTGGCAAGAGACAAATTAAGTAATCTTACTAAGGTTATTACAAACTTCTAGTTGGTTGACTCAGTGTGTTGAAATGGAGAAAAATGTGTTCACAAAATTAAAAAATAAATACTGAATGAAAAGTGCTGATAGTCTCTGCTGAAGTAAAGACATCCATATTGGCAGCAACAGTAGGATTCATTGCTTCATTGATGATAGGGTAATCTACTCTTCATCTCTAGCCCCCATAAACTTTTCCTGATAATAAAATTGAAAAATCAGTTACTGATGTGATACCAATTACAAGTCCTGCATACTTTGATTCACTCATAGTGGTTCAAGTCTTTGTTGTCCCTATAGGGGTATTTGATTCACTTTCCCCCCTTCTCTTCTCTCTTTTGCTCTGGCCTGCTAGCTTTGGCACCCTCTCACACTAGCCTACTCACCTGGCCCATAGGTTTTTTTATTTCTTTCTCATTACAGACAGTTGTGAGCCACCATATGGTTGCTGGGATTTGAAATCATGACCTCCAGAAGAGCAGTTAGTGCTCTAAACTGGTGGGTCATCTCACCAGCCCTGATTCATTATTTTGGCAGAAAATTTATACTATGAATTTCTGGATCTAACACAATACTAGTGTTAAGGTCCTTTTATTGTATGAATGGGTATTTATTTCTTCACACACACACACACACACACACACACACACACATATATATATATAAATACTTCTCTATATTTTTGGGATTGATCATACAGAATTTCATGGAAACTTCTTTAAGCGTTTCAACACAGTATATTTCTATTCCAGAATTGTAGTGACTTATGTGTCTTCAAAAATTAATTCTAATCAGCACCTTTTACAATTGCACCTGAAATATTTCAGTTCCATGTCTCATCACCCAGTGACTCAGGTTAATTGGTAGAAATCATTTTGATATGTCTACAAAGATGAAAGTACTCATTTTCAGTGCTACAAGAAAGATATCACTGGTAATGAGGACTGATTACACTGAGCCCAGCAACTGACCTGGGATTGAAAACAAGTGATAAACTTTGACTGTTTCGTGAAGTGGCTTAAGACAGGTTTTATATTTTTATTGTTAATTTTTTAGTTGATTATGCAAAAATATCAGCTTAATGTTTCTGGTTAATTAAACATAACCAGAGATCTTCTTAAGTTCAGGTACTATTTGACAGCTGATTGATATACATTCTCTGCTACCTGTTGTGATAAATGTGTACACTCCATTTTTCTTTCTATTTCTAACGGTTAACTTTGTCTTGAAGCTCAAAAAAGACAGTTAAATAACATCTGGTAGCACCAGTTTTACTGACTTACATCCATTAAAGTAGTCTTCAGGTCATAGTGTCCTTTTCATTCCCTCATCTTCTTCAAGAAATTGTTAAAGACTCTGGCTTTGGTAGTGAATATGTGGATTATGGGATATATATATATATATTTTAATTGATCATTCCATCTCAAATGATATCCCACTTACAGGTTACCCCTACACAAATACCCTATTCCACATCCCCCCTCTCCTTCCTCCTCTTTGCCAATATGAGGGTGTTTCCCCACCTATTCTCCCTTTCCCACCCCATTGCTCCAGCATACTCTTATGCTGGGGCATCACACCTCCACAGGACCAAGGGCCTCCCCTCCCATTGATGCCAGGCTAGGCCATCCTCTGCTACATATGTATCTGGATCCATGGATCCCTCCCTGTACACTCCTTGATTGGTGGTCTAGTTCCTATGAGTACTGGGTGGCCCAGCCCGTTGACATTGTCCTTCCTATGATGTTGCAATCCCCTTCTGCTTCTCTAGTCCTACAACCAGCTCCCCAACCAGGGTCCCTAGGCTCAGTATGATGGTTGGCTCCGAGCATCTACATCTGCATTGGTCAGTTGCTGGCAGAACCTCCCAAGGAGCAGCCATACCAGGTTCCTGTCGGCAAGTGCTTGGCAAAAGCAACAATGTTGGAGTTTGGTGTCTGCAGACAGGATAGGTCACCATGTGGCATGGTCTTTGGATGGCCCTTCCTTCAGTCTCTGCTATATTTTTGGTCTCTATCTTTCTTTTGGACAGAAACATTTCTGGGTCAAAACTTTGAGGTGGGGGGTGGCCCCATCCTTCTGCTGGGGGGGTCATGCCTACCTACTGGAGGTAGTCTCCAAAGATTGTATCTCACCTTCATTGAGCATTTTGGCTAAAGTCATCCCTATTGAGCCTTGGGAGCTTCTTGCTTCCCTGCATCTGGGACCATCCCATGGCTATCCCCAGCTCCTCATTCTCCACTAATACATAATTTTTATTTGATTTCTGAAACTTTTTTACCTCTCTCCAGTCCCCTTCAGTACTTGATACTGCCCGTCCTTACTACTCCCTCCTCTCTCCCTCCCAGTTTCTCCCTGCCTCCACCTCCCTTGATCATCTTGTCCTCCCCTAAATAAAGGACTGAAGCATCCACTCCCTGGTCATCCTTCCTCCTTGTAAAAAGCTCAAGCTGAAGTGGATCAAAGACCTCCACATAAAACCAGATACACTGAATCTAATAGAAGAGAAAGTGGGAAAGAGCCTTGAGCACATGGGCACAGAGGAAAATTTCCTGAACTGATTACCAATGGCTTATTCTTGAAGATCGACAATCAACAAATGGGACCTCATAAAATTGAAAAGCTTCTTCAAGGCAAAGAACAATGTCAATAGGACAAAACAGCAACCCACTGATTGGGAAAAGATCTTTAGCAACCAGACATCTGATAGAAGGCTAGAATCCAAAATACACAAAGAACTTAAGAAGTTAGACTCCAGAGAACCTAATAACCCTATTTAAAAATGGGGTACAAAACTAAAGAAAATTCTCAACTGAGGAATCGTGAATGGCTGAGAAGCACTTAAAGAAATGTTCACCATCGTTAGTCATTAGAGTAATGCAAATCAAAAAGACTCTGAGATTCCACCTCATACCAAACAGAATGGCTAAGATCAAAAATTCAGGTGACAACAGATGCTGGAGAGGATATGGAGAAAGAGGAATACTACCCCGTTGCTGGTGGGGCTGCAAGCTTGTATAACTACCCTGGAAAGCAATCTGGCGGTTCCTGAGAAAATTGGAAAAAGTTCTACCTGAAACCCCAGATATATCCAAAAGATACACAACTACTGGGCATATACTGAAAAGATGCTCCAACATATTTACAAGGTCACATGCTCCCCTATGTTTATAGCAGCCTTAATTATAATAGCCAGAAGCTGGAAACAACACAATGTCCCTCAACAAAACAATGGATACAGAAAATGTGGTACATTTACAAAATGGAGTACTACTCAGCTATTAAAACAATGACTTGCAAATTGGATGGAACTAGAAAGTATCATCCTGAGTGAAGTAACGCAAACACAAAAGAGCCCACATGGTGTATACTCACTGATAAGTGGATATTATCCTCAAAATATCCAATCAATGCTTATAATACAACCCACATACCATAGGAGATTCTTTTTGTGTAGCTTTGTGAGAATACAAATGTATTTTTGTGCATGTGGCTGGCAGCTGGTGTTTTACAATACCATACAGCACTTTTGTTTTGCAGTAGGCCTCTTGTTGAACCTGGAGATTGATGGTTAGCTATCCTGGATGGCCAATAAGCCATGAGGATTCTCCATCTCTATTTCTTAGTGCTGTGATTTTAGGTGCTTGTCAACATACTCAATTGTTTTTCATGGATTCTGGGGTTCCAAACTCTCATCTTCAAACTCACACAAAAGGTACACTGTGGGTACACTGATTCATCTCCAAAGTCCTACATAGAGGATATTCTTATTCCTCAAAAACTTGACTACTTTCTCTGCTAAGATTGTCTATAGTATTTCACATTACCAAGTGCCAGTTTTCATTGGTCAACTAGAAAGCAAGGCTTCAGACACTTTCCTATGGATATAAACCTAATTACCACAAGTAAAATAATCAGTCTTATACACACATACGTAACATTTTCATCATGCGATTTTAAGATTTTCGTTTTCAGGTTTTTTAAATTATTTTCTACACTCCACATTCCATTCTTGGACAACCCCCCCATCTACTCTTTGGTTGCTCCACATCCCACACCTCCTCCCCATCCTCCCTGTCTCTACGTGTATTCCCCCACCCCACCCCCACCCCACATGACCTCTTAACTCCCTGGGGCCTCCAATTTCTTGAGGGTTAGGTGCATCATCTCTGAATGAACACAAACCAGGAAGTTCTCGACTGTATATGTGTTGAGGGCCTCATATCAGTTGGTGTAAGCTGTCTGTTTGGTGGTCCAGTGTTTGAGAGATCTCAGGAGTCCATATTAAGTTAGACTGCTGGTCCTCCTACAGGATTGCCATTCTCCTCAGCTTCTTTCAGCTTTCCCCTAATTCAACAACAGGGGTCAGCTCCTTCTGTCCATTGCTTGGGTGCAAATATCTGCATCTGACTCTTTCAGCTGCTCGTTGAGTCTTTCAGAGGGCAGTCATGATAGGTCCCTTTTTGTGAGCACTCCATAGCCTCAGTAATAGTGTCAGGCCTTGATACCTCCCCTTGAGCTGGATCCCACTTTGGGCCTGTTGCTGGACCTTCTTTTCCTCAGGCTCCTCTCCATTTCCATCCCTGTAATTCTTTCAAACAGGAACAATTATGAGTCAGAGATGTAACTGTGGGATGGCAACCACATCCTACACTTGATGTCCTCTGTTCCTGCTGGAGGTGGGCTCTATTAGTTTCCTCTCCCTACTGTGGGGCATTTCATCTAAGGTCCTTCCCTTTGATTCCTCAGAGTATCTTACCTCCCAGGTTTCTGGTGCATTCTGGAGGGTCCCCCAACCTCCTTTTTCCTGAGGTTGCCTGTTTCCATTCTTTCTGATGGCCCTCAGGGCTTCAGTCCTTTTCCCTCACCCAATACCAGATCAGATTCTCCTTTTTCCCCATGCATGACAGTAATTATTTCCAGTTTTTTTTTAATTAGATATTTTCTTTATTTACATGTCATATGATAACTCCTTTCCCTATTCCCTCCACCTTCGCCCTGCTCAACAACCCATCCTCTCCTGCTTCCTGGCCCTGGCATTCCCCTACACTGGGGCATAGAACCTTTACAGGACCAAGGGCCTCTCCTCCCATTGATGACTGATTAGGCCATCCTCTGCTATACATATGCTGTTAGAGCCATTAGCCCCAACATCTGTACTCAAATTTACACAGTGTTTCCAGTTTCATAACATTTTTTTATTCGTAAGAATTTTGTACAGGGATGTAGGGAAATTTGATCATGTCAAACCCCTACCCTCCTATATATTCTCTTCCCCACTCCTCCTTCCTGTCACACTTTCTCCACCATCTCTGATAACCAAGTCAAGCTAGTTGTAGGGCAGTGGTCTGTGGTCTGTTGAGGTAACCTGGGCCCAGTTGAGTATAAGTCTGGAACTCCAGTGACCCAGTGGGTGCTGCTTGCAAGGGACAGAAGGAGTTCGACCATATCTCCTGGGACCCTGCTCCTGTTTCAGTCCCAACCCACCCCTCCCCAACAGCCCCCTGGAGGAGATGTGTGTTCTGTCAAGTAGACAATGCCCCAAGCTCCCAGCATTCTAGCTGGACCCTACCCCAATCATCTGACCACAGCTAGGTATGCCACAACCCACAGACAGATAACCCCATCTCAAAATATAATGGGTGGTTTGCCCCTTCCTCTCTCTCTTGCCCTCTCTTCCTCTCTTACTTTCTTCTTCTCTTGCCCCCTCTCTCTCTCTCCTCTCTTCTCCTCTCCTTCCTCTCCTTTCTTTCTCTCCACATGGTTCTGGCCGTCTTCTTTTCTCTTTCCTATAATAAAATATCTCATGACTATCCATTGCCTCCTTATAACAAACACTTCGTGCAGCCCCAGGCAGCCGCAGCAGAGAGACACTTGCCATCGGCCACTGTTGTCCCTATGTCCATGGCTTTATACTCATTCACTGGAGCATAAGAAACCCACCAGTGTTCACTTCCTCAAAAACAATTTTTTCACTCCCCCAACAACCATCAGATGTGAATAGCTCCTTTGTATTTCCATTATTACTTCTTGAACTTTCAAAAATATTTTAAAAATATTTCCTCAAATTCTTTAGATTGAATGTTGCTTTTTACTATTATAGCTTGGTATTTTAATTTCTCTTTCTTCCAGATTATATTGGATTAATGTGTGGATGATCAAACAACTCTAGTGTCAAAAGGGAGAATGTTATCTTCCTCAGCCAAGATTTTGGAAATTGCTGTGAAAGCAAAGGTGAACTTTTAGGGCCTTTTGAATAGTCTGCTTTTCTATTTTCTAAATCTAAATAATTACGTTTACTAAAATACATACCATTTTCTGATCAAAGTTTTAAATGTCAAACGGAGCATTTGACTTTAAATGAAAAACAGTCATACTTAGAAGAAAATATGAAATATTCAGAAAAAGGAATCCCACTTATGCCCTGCTCAATACCTATAAACTATGCTTGAGAGAGAAAGAGAGAGAGAGAGAGAGAGAGAGAGAGAGAGAGAGAGAGAAAGAGAGAGACAGAGAGACAGAGAGAGAGAGAGAGAGAGAGAGAGAGAAAGAGAGAGAGAGAACAGAGAACAGTATGTGTTATTTGGTATGCACAGGAGACCAAATGCCAAAAGATTATCATCAGGATCCTTGGACTAGAGTTATAAGCAATTGTGAGCTAACTGTCATGGGTATTGGAAACTAAATTAAGATCCTTTGGAAAAGCAGTCAGCTCTTTTAATCCCTAAACTATCTTTCTAGCTTCCAGCTCTTCTCTGAGGAACCATAAATCAACAATGCTTTTCAATTCACAAATAATCCTTTACTCCACAATGTTGACCTGACATTTTCATCTCACTAATCTAACTCTATTTTGCTGTTTCTATATCCAGGCATGAGATAAGAACTTGTAGTTTGCAAACAAACCAACAAACAAACAAACAAACAAACCAAGAAAGTAGAATAGGTGTCATTATTTTCTCCCTCACCTTAACAATTTTACTACTTCAGATTCCTAAATCTCCCAAAATAATACAGCATGTAGTAAGATGAAACAAAATAAGAAAGGTCTTTCTTAATCTATTTTACCCTACCAGATGTGAATCAGAGTCCACATTTCTGATTCTTGATTCTCAGGCTAGTTCTCAACTGGCATAAGTGATAGATTCTATTTTATTTACTATTTGATAGTCTACTTTGGGCCCTAATTTCCTAATATATCACAATTTCTAATTTTGTCTCAGCAGAATACATCCATAAAATGTTTTTTATTCTTTGTTTTAAGTTGTTCGTATTGGAGCTCAGAGTCTTGAGCATGCTGGATTAGCATTCTATGGCTGAGCAACACCCGAGTCCTTTATAAAATATTTCCAACATACATAAACCACATTCTTCCTAGATATAGGCAAGACAGATAGTAATAAATAAAAAAAGTACTACCAATTGAAATACTTCTTGGAAGCATATTGTTATCTATCTGTCTGTCTGTCTATCTATCTATTTGTTTTTATTTTATTTTTTTATTATTAGATGTTTTCTTTATTTACAATATATCCTTTCCCAGGTTCCCCTCCAAAAGAAAAAAGAAAAAGAAAAAATAAGAAAAAAAATTTAAAAAAACCCAAAACTAAAATAATCCCCTGTTCCCTCCCCCCTCCCCCTTGCTCACCAACCCACCCTCTCCTGCTTCCTGGCCCTGGCATTCCCCTACACTGGGGCATAGAACCTTCACAGGGCCAAGGTCCTCTCCTCCCATTGATGACCGACTTGGCCATCCTCTGGTATACATATGCTGCAGGAGCCATGAGTCCCCCCATGTGTACTCTTTGGTTGGTGGTTTAATCCGTGGGAGCTGAGGGTACTAGTTAGTTCATATTGTGGTTCCTCCTAAGGGGCTGCAAGCCTTTTAGTCCCTTGGGTCCTTTCTCTAGCTTCTTCATTGGGGACCCTGTACTCAGTCCAATGGATGGTTGTGAGCCTCTACTTATGTGTTAATAGGGCACTGTCAGAGCCTCTCAGGAGACAGCTATACCAGGCTCCTGTCAGCCAGCACTTGCTGTCATCCACAATAGTGTCTGGGTTTTGTAATTGAATATGGGAAGGATTCCCAGGTGGAGCAATCTCTAGATTGTCCTTCCTTCAGTCTCTGCTCCATAATTTGTCTCTGAAAATCCTTGCATGGGTAATTTCATCCCCCTTTTTATCACTTACCTAGTGGCATACCTAGATCCCAGTTTCATAGATAATTAAATTGTTAAACTAAAGCCCCCAAATTTGCTAAATTTCATTCAGCATGAAGAATAGAAAAGTACCTCCAACATAAAAGGTGATTCCATTAATTCTGTGCTGTCCTAATTCACTAAGCAAATTATACATACTTGGAAAACTTTGGAAACTCATGTCTTAAGATGCTTAAGTAAATGGTATGGGATTCCAATGTAGACTGTCAGGTTGAAAATTTTAAAAATACTTGTTAGCTGTGCAATTTTGGCCAAGATATTTAAATACTACCTTATGTATAAATCAGGGTTAATCTACCTGAAATCATATGTCTTGATTTTTTTATGAAATACAACAGTGTTTGTATATTAAATATTTATTGGTTCCTAGAATATGGTAATGATTAATGAATATGGTATATAGAAAGGATTCATTAAAACTTAATTATTAGTTTCATTAATATCATTGTTAACATTATTCCTAACATCAAGCCTTCCACATAGCTCAAGATGACCTTTTGATTCTTTAAGAAAATTAAGTCCATGAACTCTGGATTCCTTCTTACTCACTTTGTCATAGGGAATGGTATACAAATCACTTTTTCTCTTGTTTCTCCATCTCTCTGTCTCTGTCTTTGTCTCTCTCTCTGTCTCCTCTGTTTCTGCTCTGTGTGTGAATGTGTTCCTAGAGAGGTGAGCGAACTTCACAAAAATCTCCCAAATGTTTGTATAAATACTTAGAGACCTCAACTAGACATAGAAATTGGTATTCCAATGGGAAATTTCGGCTCTCTTCTATCTAGACTAGTTTAAAAGCATTATTTTTGCCAGACAGTGGTGGTACATGCCTTTACTCCCAGTACTTGGGAGGCAGAGGCAGGTGGATTTCTGAGTTCAAGGCCAGCCTGGTCTACAAAGTGAGTTCCAGGACAGCCAGGGTTATACAGGGAAACCCTGTCTCAATAAATAAATAAATAAATAAATAAATAAATAAATAAATAAATAAATTTTTCTTTAATTGAAAATATTTCCCCTCATATAGTATGTCCTGATTACAGTTTGCCCTCTTTCTACTCCTCTTAATTCCTCCCTCCCTCCCCTCCTATTTAGCTCTACACCCTTTCTGTCTCATTAGAAACAAATAAGATACTAAGGGTAATAATAAAATAGAATAATATAAGTTAAAATAAAATCTAACACATTAGAATAGAACAAAGCAAACAAACAGAAGGAATGGAGTCCAAGAAAAGGCATTTTAAAAAGATATAGTCACAGAGACTCATTTGTTCACATTCTCATGAATCCCATAGGAAAACATAAAACTGGAAGCCATAATATACATATAGAACCTGTAGGTAAGAGAGAGAGAGATGGAGAGAGAGAGAGAGAGAGAGAGAGAGAGAGAGAGAGAGAGAGAGAGAGAAAGAATATAAATGAATGTAACTAAAATAAATAAAACTTAATTAAAAAAATAGAAGAACAAAAAAATAAAATAAAGCAAAAAGGTGCCTGACATGACATTATGAGAATAGTACTTCCAAGGATATCAACAAGTTCATTTCCTGTTGGCTATCTACTGCTGGACATGTGGTATAAAACACATAGAACAGTCTGCTTTCCCAATGTGAAAAAAACTAAATTTCTATTTGCGAGAAGATACATCAATTAGATATAACTTTTTAGTTAACATGGGGGATATGCCCATTTCTCTTTCAGCTCTAGAACTCCACCTGGTGAAGATCTGTGTAGAGCCAATGCATGGTGCCCCAATCTCTGTCAGTTCATATTGCATTATTCCTATCTTGTTTCGAAGGCCTTATATCCTTGGTGCCCACTATCACTTCTGGTTCATACTCTGTTTCTTCCTCCTCTTTTACAGGCTTCCCTGATCTCTGAGTGGAGGGATATTTTGAAGACATTCTATTTAGAGCAAAATTTTCCAAGCATACTCAACCTGCTGGCTGTGGGTCTCTGTATTTTTTCCATTCTGCTGAAGAAGGAAGCTTCTATGATGATTCCTGAATACAGTATTGATATATGGACTATAGAAGAATATCATTAGAAGTTATATTATCACTGTTTTAAAACCAGCATTTGATTTTACCTTAGATTCCTGAACTATCTAGTTTCTGGTTCTTGGTTGCCAAAGCTATATCATATGCATTCCTCATAGAGTGGACCTTAAATAAAATCAGATATTGGTTGGTTATTCTCACAAACTTTGTGCCACTATTGTCCTAGTAAATCTGACAGGCAGGCCACCATTACAGATAGAAAGGATTGTAGCTGAGTTGTTGTTTACATTTCTCCTTTGGCCTTATGCAGAGCACGTTCCTGTTCAAAAGACACTAGAATGTATGGATGAAAGCTCTATGTAGGTAGTGACTAGCTAAAAATCTCCATGTTTAGTGAGTTGTATAGGTGTTGTTTTCAGCAATAGGACCTTGCAATCAGTTGAGGAGAGTAACCTATAGTCTTGGCAATAGCCTGGGTTATTTGGGGGTTGCTATGGCACCTTTTTTGCTAACAACTCAATTAGATGTCATCCATTTCTGGTACTGAAAGTTTAATTTGGTGACAAGATATTTCCACTTAGGGCTATGTTTTCCCAATTATTTGGGAATTTTATTTAAGTTGCCTCCATATATGTGTATATTTTAGGGACTTTCTACTTTATTAGTTTTCCATATACCATTAAATGGTCCATAGTTTCAGCTCTCTAAGCTGATATCCTCTCCCACTTCCATGCTTCCCTGCAGCTATCTACTTGATACTATTGTCTCAGCCCTATTTCCCCAATTCGTCTGCAACTTTCTATTCTATTCTCCTTTCCTATGGAAATCAGTCTGTCCACCCTAGTCTCTTACTCTATACCTTACTAACCTTTGTGGTTCTACAAATTGAAGCTCACTCATCATTGACTTAGGAACTAATATCTACATATTAGCAAATGCATATTATATTTGTCTTTGTGAGGCTGGATTACTTCACTTAGGATGACATTTTCTAATTCTATCCATTTACCTATGAATTTTATTATTTCATTATTGCAATGGCTAAATGATATTCCATTGTGTAAATATGCCACATTTCCTTTATGCATCATTTTTTGAGGTAGATACATCTAGGTTGTTTCAATTTCTGGTTATTTTGAATAATGCAGTAATAAAACTTAGTTGAATAAGTTTTTCAATGATATATGCCAAAGAGTGATATTGGATGATCAATATTTATCTATTTGTGTTCTTTTACATGCAGACATCCAATTTAAGCAGCATTTGTTCATTGAAGATTCTGTACTTTTTCAGTGTATTTCATCTTCTTTATCATATATGTATGGATTTTCAGTTAGATTCCATTGATCAATGGGTGTTTAGTTTTGCCAACCATGCTGTTTTTATTTTTATAGTTCTGTAGTAAAATGTGAGGTCAGGGATGGTGATACTTCATTCTAGCAGTTCACTCAATATTGGGTTATTTTTTTAGCTATGCTTTGGTATTTCTATTTGTTTGTTTGTTTTTGTTTCTGATTTTGGTTTGGTTTATCTTTATTTTATTTCTATATGAAGTGGAAAATTCTCCATTCATGATCTATGAAGAATTGTGTTGGTATTTTGATGTGGATTTCTTTAATTGGGTGGTTTGCTTTTAATAGGATGACCATTTTTACTCTCTTAATCCTATCAATCCATGAGCCTGATAAGTTCTCTCTATCTTCTGACATCTACAGATACTTTCTTCAGTGTCTTAAACTTTTTATCATACATGACTTTCACTTGCTTGGTTATTTACTCCCAAAATATTTTTGAAGTTATTATGAAAGGTATTGTTTCTCTGATATCATTCTCAGTGATTTTTCATCATTTTATACTAAAGTGATATCTATCTTCATGTTTTGGTGGGCTTTATTTGTTCTTTCTTTCTTTCTTTCTTTCTTTCTTTCTTTCTTTCTTTCTATCTTTCTTTCTCTCTCTTTTTGTTTTATTGCAACAGAAGGATGGGTTCTATTGAATTCATTTTGTTTATCTATATCTTTTTACCATGGAATTGAGATTAGTAATGTTGATAGTTACCAATGAAAAGTGTCTGTTAATTCTTGTTGTGTGTGTGTGTGTGTGTGTGTGTGTGTTTCCCCTTTTTTGATGTGCTTTACTGAGATTATTTATTTCTTGTAATTTCTTGGGTTTGGTTAATCTCTTTGAATTGAAGTTTTTCTTATAGTGTCTTCTGTAAGGCTAAATTTGTAGATATAGATATTGCTTAAGCTTAGCTTTATAATGGAATGTCTTATTTTCTCCATCTATTGTGACTGTGTATAATAACCTAGGTCTCTTAGAGTTTGCAGCACATCTCTCTATCTAGGCCTTTCTAGATTTAGAGTCTTCTTTGAGAAGTCAGTTGTTCTTCTAATAGTTTTGCCTGTGTATGTCACTTGGTTGTTTTCCTTGCAAATGTTAACATTCTTTCTTCTGTATGTTTAATGTTTTGATTATTATGTGCCAAGGAGAATTCCTTCTCTGGTCCTGTCTAGTTGGTCAATGGAACCAAATTGAAGACCCAGAAATGAACCCACGTACCTATGGTCACTTAATCTTTGACAAAG
>NC_045030.1:90741556-90743030 GCF_008632895.1 Mastomys coucha
GGGGAAACTGGGAATGGAGAAATTCGCATGTAAATAAAGAAAATATCTAAAATAAAAAAAAAATGTGATTCTAAGTATTGAAGTATTGAGAGTTGACACTTAGTAATGGAGTTGTGCTGGCCTGGGGCTGTAGAAGTCTTCAGGGAAGTGGAAAGCATGGTGTTTACCAGGATCTGTTAGTCTCCCGAGAATTGGGGCGAAGAGTGATGAGATGCTACACCAGGATATAGAGCTAGGGATTACACTGGGAGATTGTATATGGAGGGAGAGCAAAAATCTGTAGCTTGCCCACCTCCTTTGCTGGACTACTTGCTTCTCTAGTAGCCTTTGCTGGCAGGTTCTCCAGTAGGTTCTCCTACTGGAGTTAGGAGAATAGGATGAATAATATCTGAGTAAGAACCTAGAGATGGGAGCAGCAGAAGTTAGCATAGCAAGTAGTCTGCCACAGAGTCAAGGGAAAGACTGGTGATTGTGTTTGGAGGAGAAAAGATCTCCAGTTAACCTACCTGTGTCTTTAGCTTGTGGGATGTTCAGTTTAAAGGGAGTGCCTAGTAGAGTGGAGGGCTATGATAAGGCCATGAATTCTGGGAAGGAATGTTGAAGGGGAACATTTGTTTTACTGCTGGAGATGGGGGCAGGGATGGATGGGAAACTGAAGCAAGTAGTCTGCTACAGAGCTAAGGGTGAGACTAGGGGATTGGATTTTGAGTAGTAAAGATCTGCAGTAAGCCCGCCTACTTTAGTGCCTGGAATCCAATCTACAATACTATGAAACAGTTTCGATCTTCATAACTAGTTCAAAATTGGATGCCTAGTACAAAACTAAAATTATTCCTAATTAAAATATATTTAAAATTATGATTTTATTTTGTGTGTATGGGTGTTTTTCCTGTATGTACATCTGTGCATAACATGGCATAACATGTAAGCAATTCCTATGAAAGCTAGAACAGGACACTAGGTCTCCTAGAATTAGAATTACAAATGATTGTGAGCAGACATGTGGGTGCGAGGAATTAAACCCTGGTTTTCTAGATAGCAACTGCTGATCCATCTCTTCAGCCCCAAAGAAGTTGTTGTTGTTCTTGTTGTTTTGTTTTGTTTTTAGCAGTTAAGATTGTGATGATGGTCTAGTAAAAAAAAAAAAAACCCAAAAAACAAAAAGCAAAAAAGCATCTAATAGAGTTTACCTATTATGACAGATATAGATTAATATACCTAGATAGATTGCAGTGTACTAAGTGGTCTTGGCTCTAATACTGATACTTGTACTATGACAAAATCCTCTAAATTTAGGACTAAGGTTTTGATCCACATTGAAACATTTGAGAACTTCATTCAACTACCTCCCTAGAGTTTCTGATGTAAACAATAGAATCAAGCTTGTCTATATCAAAATACAGGGTAATTTCCAATGGTGATTCACTTAATTCATGACTCTTCTCTTACACCATCCCCAAATCTACCTACACAC
>NC_045030.1:90743309-90744811 GCF_008632895.1 Mastomys coucha
TATATATATATATATAAAATTTCTCTGTAGATATTTAATCAGAGTCTTGATTAAATATACTAATATATTTAGAATAAGAAGCGCTGACAAAAAATTGAAGGGAAAAAACTACTTACAGACCACTTATAATTCCCATTTTCTGTTTCAATACCTGAGTCTTGAGATACAGTCTTAAGAACAACTGTATCTGAAACAATACAGTAAACTGAACAAAAATGCAAGGAGGAACCAAGCCTAGCTGATAGCTGACCTTTGGTTAATGCTAAGTAGCTGTAAGTAAGAAGAGTTATTCATAATCTTTTGGCTGTTAGTTATTTTGAGGAGTATTTTTTTGGTTATTTTAGTTAGTTTTGGACAAGCAGCACTCTCTTGTTTACTTGAGACAGGGCTTCAAATATTTATGATCCTCCTACTTAGCTTTCAAAGTACTAGGATAACAGACAAGAGCTACCATGCCCTGCATGGCTTTATTTGCTTTTACAACTCTTTCCCTTTTTCTCTGAACCATATTTTATGGTATCATTGCTCATGATACAACTTGAGTCTACTTTCTGTTGCTCCATATTGCCAGGAAAAGATTTTTCCTGGTTGGTTTAATTTCTTACCACATTGGGGAGGTAAGTGACAGATAACAGGAGTTAGAGCCAATAAACTCTCTGTGCCCAATTTAAACAACTGAAGAATAAGAGATGGCACCTCTAGAATTTTTGGGTCTCTAGTATAATCCAGACTTAACTTTCACAGATTTTCCTAATGGCTCCTCAGAGCCTTTTACTCTCTATGGCCTCATTCATTGCCCAGTTTAAACAGCTTTCCTTTACTGTGGAGAAAGATTCCATTACCCATTTACTTATGTATCCTTCATAACCCAGAACAACCCCGACTACCCTACTAATTACTTAGGACCTTTCCTTTACAAATTTGAAACTTAGCTGGGTGTGGCATTACCCTGAGGGTATCTAATACATATTTGGATTCTCCTTAACTCTGCTAATCTTCTTAACAATTACATCCTCCTGCCAGGCGGTGGTGGCGCACACCTTTGATCCAAGCACTTAGGGGGCAGAGGCAGGCAGATTTCTGAGTTCGAGGCTAGCCTGGTCTACAGAGTGACTTCCAGGACAGCCAAGGCAACACAGAGAAACCCTGTCTCAAAAAAACAAAAAAAAATCAAACAACAAAAACAACAAAAACAAATTACAGCTTCCTTTCTAGTACAAAATTTGGCTAAAACATTTAATTTTTCTGGTTCTTTTTTGTTCCTTTCTAAATTTTATTTTATTCTGTTTGTTTTTAATTTCTTTTGGTCCCATTTGTTCTTTGGCATTGTTGACCTGTGTAAGCAGGATCTTACTAGGATAGCCTATTAAGTGCTGTTTACAGTGTAAATGGAAAAATGTTTTTCTATTTCAAAGCTTCAAAGTCTTCCGTACCCCTACAAAAACCACACACACACACACAGAGAGAGAGAGAGAGAGAGAGAGAGAGAGAGAGAGAGAGAG
>NC_045030.1:90752961-90760848 GCF_008632895.1 Mastomys coucha
ATAAAAAAAAATGAAAAAAAAAAAAGAAAAGAAAAGAAAAGAAAAGAAAAGAAAATACCTGCTAAGAGAGAAAGAAGACTTAATTAAAGGTTTTGTGTGTGTATGTGTGTGTGTATGTGTGTGTTTGTGTGTATGTGAAATTTCATGCCTAATAACTTGGTTTTGCCTTAAATAGTAACTCCTTTCCCCAGGGTGGTATCCTGATTGACTTGTAATTGAGCTTTGGAGATAAAGAGAGATTAAGACTGAAACACGGTGTAATCATCCTTCTTGAATATTGAATGCATAAGGGTTTCATTTCATTTAGTGTTTTCATTAAAATTATACTCTTTAGTTAAATTGAGAGGGAACATTAGAAAATAGAGAGCAACACAGAAATTTATATTAGAAATTCCTGGCTGAGAGAGGCTTAGTCCTCTTACCATGAACATCACTGAATGAATTTGAGGTTGATAAATGAAAATATATGTTTCATAAACATGTATTTGGCCCTTACTGAAGGTATACAAGACAAAAAAGAAACATCTTAGGAGAGAGCCTGCAAGTTCTGCTTCACTAGGTGGGAGCCAAGCTGATTCAAATATGAGTAAATAACAGCATAATATTTTAACTTAATGGTTAAAAGAAAGTTGGGGATAAGTGCTTATAAATGCATGTTTTCACTTCCTTCTTCTTTAAGCTGGAGTTTATAGTGTAAATCAATTTGAATAGGGTCATGAAACTAATATAAGCCTAGTCTGTCAAAGTTTCATGGTACTGACCTGGACAAACAGTCAGTTCTTCAGTGACAGGGTCTTAAACAGGATGACAAGGAGATGAGAAGATAAAGAAGATAAGAAAGCTGGGATCAGGAGGTCTTGCATGAGCTGATGGCAAATGTCAAACAAGTTTATTAAGAAGTACACCATCTTATATACTAGTCCAAGGAGCTGGGAGTGTTACAAAGTCAACAGAAAGCCACCTTACAATGGACAAGGTTGACAAGAAATAAATCAATTGATGTTGCACATAGAGAACACAAGATATCTTAAACACATCAGAGCGAGAACAAAGTGTTCCTTGGACTGATAACCATAGCTCCTTAGGGTATGAGGAGTTTAGTTCTTAGGAGGAAGTGAAATGTCTCCAAAGGTCCTGGCCCCAGGCTATTACTGGGATGGTCAAACATGTTCCTAGATTTAATCAAGGAATTATGTTACTTCTCCACATACTAGGGCCTTAGGAAAAGCCGTGTTCTGTCCTGGCTCTCAACAGTAGCTAATGATAGACACTTGATGCAATAGAAATAATTATTGAATACTCATTGTATATCACATACCTTCCTAAACAGAACAACTGAGAGACTAAGGCTACTCCATCTTGGAACTGGCCTCCAACTTAAAAGTAAAAGAAACAAACAAACTAACAAAAACAATACCACAGCCTGACAACTTGGCCTGCAGCTAAACCCAAATTGCATCCAAGTACCAGGAAAGACTCCAGGGCCAGAGTTACTCCATAGCAACTTCCCAGCAACAGTTAAAGATTAATCTGATGGTTTCAGATGTACTTTCAAACCATTTGTGATTGTATACAGTCTTACTTCAGAGCACCCACCTGTTGGCTTATAATAGTCATTCTATTAGATGCTTGCCAGGCTGGACACCCCCTCTCTCACCGCCGCCCTACTTGACATTTCCTATAAAACCTTGTCGGGATAACAGTTTGGGGCTGTTTCACCAAAACAGTCCTGTGGGTCAGTGTTATGGAAGCCCAAACTTGAATTTGTAATAAAGAGACCCTAATTAATTACATTGGAGTCAGCTCCTTGGTGGTCTTTTGGGGTTCACAAATGCTTCCTGGCACAAGACAACCAAACTCAGACATGCTCTTAGTTTCTTATCTTCTATTGTTCACATTTAATGAAATTCAAGAATGTTTTGGTAATACAAGTTAAGTGGACTAAATACGAATAGAAATATCTATCTAGAAAAGCATTAACTGTTTAAGTCAAATCTTATGTATTATTTTACAGACCTATTCTCTAGCATTCATTTCAATCTTCTAATATGTAAAGTTCTGTGAATATAGCTCTTACTTTAAATGAAATCAGTATATGTTTAACTCTAAGGAAGAAGATTCTGCCTCTGTTTGATTTATGTTAGTACCCATCATCTTTTTTTATTTTTAATGTGCTATTTGCATCTTGCATCGTCTAAGATGTTTTCCTAATAAAGTGTGCTATTAACCAAGCAAAATTGTGTGGTGTTAGAATGAGTTCTGAAGTACAAACACAATTTTTGCATTCAACTAAACTTTTCTGATTTAAAAAAAAAAATGACTGTGAAGCAAAACATGACAATATGAAGTGTCATGAAATCAAAAAGAATATAGACACAGTCTAGGAATATACTGAAGTTATTTAGGGAGAAGCCAATTGTAACACACATTAATTAGGCTTCTGTTTATATTTCTACTGCTATTGGAATAGCTCATCTTATACACTGATATCCTCTGTTATTTTAGGTATTTGTAGCTTTTGGCTAATGATACTTTAATCTGAAAAACTATATCCATGTGACATGAATTTATAAAAATATAGAATCACTCATATTTTTCTATGTGGGATTTGTTATAAAACAAAAGTTTTCTATTACAAAGAATAATCATTATAAAAGAATATAAATAGAAATTTAATTGACCTCTAGTTCTTTCCTCCTGAGGACAGTATCCATATTCTGTCTCATCTATAAATGAAATTTAACAATGAAATGACTTAAAAAATCATTATTATCACAGCTGATTTTTGGTATATTCTATCACTATTATAATGATAATTGAATGTTATTTCTAAATATTGTCCTGTATCATCACTAAACAGATATTCTTTGAAACCAGGCAGGCCAGTCTATGGTCAATAATGATTAGAAATCATGGTGCTTAAGATTTACTGTCATTAAAATAGAGGCACAAAATATCTATATAAAAGCACCTTTGTCCCTCCTACATGTTCTTTCAAAAATATTCGTCTGGATCAACTGCAATAAATTGCAAGAACTGTGTCCCAAAGTTTCACTTTTTCGTACTGATCAATAAAGTTAAGTCACATGTGGCTAAAATAACTCTAGCAGTGGGTGGGGCCAGATTGATTGGTTGTTTTGTTGTTGTTGTTTTGTTTGTTTTGTGTACCTCTCTAAGAAATTAAAGGATGATGAAGGAAGAAGGAAGGGAAATTCAAGGCAGAAGCTTTTTACTATTTGACTGTTTAATATCTCACAAATATAAAGGTTTTAAAGGCATGTAAAAATAGATGCCCTTCAGCTTAATGTAATTTACAACATGAGTTCCTCTTTCTAGTGTGCATATTGCATAGGTTTTTCAGCAAAGAGGTTGAAGTGATTTGTAGTGGAGTATAAAGTACATCTGCATGATAATATCTGGCCTAAAATATAAGTAAAAATATACCATAATCCTTCTGCAATCTGATTTGATTATCTTAAGCAATGTGGGCCAATCTTGTTGCTAGAAATGAAATAATAATAAAAATGGTTTAAAAAGTTGTCCCCTTTTAAATTTAATTGCTACTTCTGCAGGAAAATCACACTTTGTTGCTATATATTCCTTTGCCCTTCAGCTCAGCTGTTGGCCCTGCATTAATATTCAGGCAGCATCAGTGCCAGTCCTGGTGATTCACTGAAGTATTATGAATATGCAAATGGGCAAGAGCTTTTTATGTCTATGGTTTGTCTTTCTTAGATATTTGAAAGCATAATTGGGACCAATCAACTACTGATAACTTACATATAGATAACTGTTGCTTTGGAGTTAAAGCCATTTAATAATTCTTATTATATTGGCCTCATGATTTGATTTCAACCAATCTCTTAGGGAAGAAAGTGCTTTACAGTATCTATTAAATTGCCTGAATTAGAAGTTAGAGTGTAATATTGGTTTAACTTTCAAAGATGCAGTATACAAGTATTAGACAGTTTTAATGAATTATTTCATATTTAAGGGGTTTTATGCTTTTTCCCTGGGAATTTGAAAATCATGAATTAGGACCAGGAGTATATGGCTGAGTAATATAGTGTTGGCTTAGTATGTATGAGGCCCTGGGTAGTTTTGCCTAACAAGCCTCCAAATACAAATGTACGAGATAATCAAATGATCTTGGTATACAAACTCTAGATCTACTGACATGTAGAGACATAATAAATAAAAGCGAGAATGGGGGGGGGGGAAGTGTGGAAACTGGAACATCAGACATAAATAACATTTTATTTTGAATTTATATTAATATTATTTGAGTTCATGTGTGTATGTGTGTGTATGTATGAGAGAGAGAGACAGAGAGAGAGACAGAGAAACAGAGACAGAGAGAGAGAGAGAGAGAGAGACAGAGAGAGAGACAGAGAAACAGAGACAGAGACAGAGATAGAGAAAAAGAGAGAGAGAGAGAGAGAGAGAGAGAGAAAGAGAGAGAGAGAGAGAGAGAGAGAAGTAGCTGGGATGATCTGAAATTTCTTATCTTCAATCCTCTACCTTCAAAGTACTAGGATTCAGGCAAGTGCTACCATAACTAGTTTGTGTAGTATAGGAAATACAAGGCTTCATGAATATTAGAACAGTACACTACCCACTGTTGTATATCCTTATATCAAGACAAACATACATTAACAAGAAAAATAAATGATAAATTTTCTTTAAGTTAAATAAACAGAAAAATCTTTTATTAAGAAAATGAAAGCATAAATAAATATAAGATAAAAATTCTTTTAAACTCATGGTACTCCTAGATAAATGGTTTTTTTTCTGTAATAAAGTTTTAAAATTTTAGATTGATTCTCAGTTGGTGTGACACAGTGAAAAGATCCCCATTATACCACAGGGCACTTTTGTTGTGCCCTCCACTGACTAAAGCATTTGTGGTTCTTTTCATTTCATATTATAGTACTGTCTGGTTTCTACAGAGATAACCTTCAAATTGCTACCACTTGCTTTCTATACACAATGGCTTTATGACTATGTGAAAAAGAGAGTATCTTTAATAATTAGTAATTTTATTTTAATCAGGAAATATTTCAAGTACAGAAAAATTTTAAATATAATTTGGTGTGTATATTTGGGAAAATGAGTTGTAAATTTTATAGTAATGGTAAATACTGAGTAGTTAAGGTTAGTCTATCTTCTATTTTTACTGGTGATGACTTTATACTAAAGTTTATTATTTTCCAACCTCAATTTGAAATAGTTAAGCTTTCTTCTTCCACAAACCACATGTACTCAGGGTGAGGAGTTGTTTACATTTTAGGTTTTTACAACCCTTTGCTGATAGGGACTTCAGATTGACAAGTGTTCCTTTACTTGTTGTGTCAGTAAAAAACAGTCATGGAGGGTCATGTACTAGAACTTAAATGCCCAAGCCCTACAGTGAAACATGTCACTTAAGTCAACAACTCACAGCAAAAGTTATACATATCCACACCAAAATTCAAGGTCTAGACAAAGAAACTAAACATTTTGCTATATGCCTAGAAGAGGTAGACTATTGTGAAAATATTTTCAGCTGTGTGGCATTGTATACCTTTAAGTGTATATTCAGTAGAAAATCTATGCTACCTATGCATATAAAATTTCAAATTATGCATTAGAAGACCATAAAACTCCTAGGAATATTCACAAATATTTAGTAACTGGAAAAAATTGAGACATAGTAAATCATTTCTAGAAAAGTCTACCATTGTTTGCATGTAGGTATACATATACGAATATCATTGTGTGTCTTCTGACTAAAAAGTATTCACATTTATAAGTGCACATGAGTGTAAATATTAGAGCTGGGTTGACTTAGGACTAGATGTAGAGTTGTCTAATACAATACTGTATTACAAAATGTATCTGTGGTATAAATGAAAATTATATTATTGCAAGACATATTTTTCTAACACTTCCTTTAGTAAAAATACAGAATAACATTACCTGGTATATTTGATTTTGACTAACAACTTGGAGCTAGACAGCATTAAACAATATTTAAAATTTATTTATTATTTGTGTTTGTGTATGTGCCTAAAGAGGTCAGAAAAGGACATCAAATCACCTGGAGCTGGAGTTACAGGGTGTGGCTCAATATAGACACTAGGAGATGAATTCTGATCTTCTAGAAGAGCAGTAGTGGTATTAACAGCAGTGCCATTTCTCAAATCTCAAGAAAATTTTAGAAGTAGCAACAGGAGTCCACTAGATGTTTTACTCAGAGTGAGTTAAACAGTAACAAACCCATATTTTTCAGCAAAGGGGTCTTTTGCCAGCTAGATTTGCTCTTCTGACATTTACCTATGCAACAATCAACTCATCTTCCTGTAAAACTTAGCTAACATTGAATGAGTATGTAAAATTATTAGCCCTGTTGCTGAAGTATATACTGCTCATTAATCTTTAGATGATAGTTTTATGTGGGGTGGTGGGCTATGATAGGCAGCCTGGTTCCTGGTCTAGCTCAGGCTTGAAACCCCGGTGACCCCACAGGCGATAACCCTGCAAGGAACAGTAGGCATTTTGCCATGCTTCTGGGCCCCTGGCTCCTGTCACTTAGCTAAAACCCCTCATAGCCCCCCCCAGTAGAGAGGTCTGTGGCCATCTGTCACATAGAAGCAGCACCCCGAGCCCTCGCACATGCAGATAAGGCATTCCCAAGCTCTCAGACAAAGCCAATGGAAAGCACCTGCTGTCAGACCCTGACCCACCCCAAAACTGTATTTAAGAATCCTATGCAGAAGGAATAGAGGTGTATGAGAAATAGTCTGTCCTCTGAGAGCTTCTGTCATAAGAGCTATAACACTGCTCTTGGGAAGAGGTCTGTTCTCCCGAAACACCACCAGAAGCTCCTCTGTACTCCTCACTGGCTAGTCAACCTCTTGTTGGCTCAGCCCAGCCAGATTCAGCACAGGGCAACCGGTGCAGCATCTTGGAGCAACTGAGGTGATAATGGCTGAGACTGAGGTGGAGCCAACTGCAGAAGTAGAGGCAGCAGAGACAACTCCCCATCCCTGCTTGAACTCTCTCCCCTTTGCTTGAGCCCTTGTAACTGGACTGGCCAAAGATCTCCGTGGAAAGCCTCCAGCACACAGGCCTACACTCTTACTAAATTGACTTTCAAGACAGTGACTATCTTCTCCATGTCCACTACACTTGCTTCATCCCATCAAGTACTATGCAGCAGACCCTGGGCATAGTACACCATTATTTATCCAACACTGGGAATTGATACATTAAATTGACATTAAAAATTTCTCTGAAAAAAATGTTTTCTCTGCACTTACTCATTTGAATTCCCAGTAATTATAGTAGAAAGTTTGTATGGTATTGACACCCTGACATTAAAATTCAGTACAGACTTCATATAATTAATGGACTGGTTTATAAAAGTCAGTATATTTATATATGCATACTAACCAAGGAATCTGCCTCCAAAATGAGTCCATGCTATTTTTTTAAATTCATCATACCTTCCACTTAAGAAGCACTGATAACAATTGCTTTAGCTGTCTTTGATTATAACCAGGTATTTTTTACTAGTAAATATTTATATTTCCTGTAAGAAATGGGTGTATTCTCGTTCTCTCATATTTTCTCTCTATTTCTAGCTCTCTGTCTCTATTACTCTGTTTGTTTCTGTCTTCCTCTCACCCTCCCCTTCCCCCTCTGCCTTCACCCCTGCCCCTGCCTTGCCCATATCTCTGTCCTGCCAAACTCTACCTCTTTCTCTTTTTTCTTTTCTTTTCTTTTTCTTTCCTTTCCTTTTCCTTCCTTCCTTTCTTTCTTTCTTTCTTTCTTTCTTTCTTTCTTTCTTTCTTTCTTTCTTTCCTTACTTACTTCCTTCACTCCCTCCCTCCTTTCTCTCTCTCT
>NC_045030.1:90760907-90768354 GCF_008632895.1 Mastomys coucha
CTTTCTTTCTTTCTTTCTTTCTTTCTTTCTTTCTTTCTTTCTTTCTTTCTTTCTTTCTTTCTTTTAAAGGCAGGGTCTCTTTACCTCATCCTGGCTTGCCTGGAACTCTCTATATAGATGAGAGTGGCCTCAAACTCATGGAGATCAACCTGCTTTTGCCTCTAGAGTTCTGTAATTAAAGTCATGTGTTACTGGGTCCACCAAATGTGGACACATTTCATCATCATGGCATATTAGAAATGGATTATCATTAGTACATTAAAAGCTTTCAACTTGTATGAAAGGATTAAAATGGTAATAAATATCTTAATAGTAAATTAGTTGGTCATAAGAAGGTTTTCTATAAGCTGTACCTTGTGCCTTGATCTGTAAACTATCTCATTTCCAGACTTTAACTTAGGAGTACTCTTGTCTAACAATGACTATGTTGAGAATCCAAGGTCTATTTCCAGGAAAGTATAAAATTGAGAACAAAATTCTTCAAATGTCAGTTGGATCATTATATTCTCAAAATACACTGCAAGAAGCATTTTGCCTCTACATTAATAGATACCTCTAATCTGTCAGAGCTTATTCTCATATTGATTTCATAATTAGCTAACAGTGATAGCTTAAACATTAATACATTTAGTTTTACAATAATTATAATTTTTGAAAGAGGTAGCTAATCTCTATGCCTAGACAATATTTTCTTAAATGTTTTTTGTTAAATGTAAAGAGACAAATTCTAAGTATTATGCATGTTCAAACTCACCCATGATCTTATGATTATTTGGCAAGGGGGTCTACCTCTGGTCCAGAGCCCCAGCCCTAGCATATAACTTAAACCCATTGAGACAGCAATAGAATCCTCTTAGCATGGCACCCATTAACATCTCCATCAGATCTAGTCTACTTAATGTCAAGCTTTCTTCAAAAGAGGAAGTACATAAGGTCATTTTACCCCCATGTAAAATTTTAACAACTGCACTCTGCATTACCATGCCAGAAGCATATAATCTTGCTGGAATTGCACATCACAATATGGTTTCCTGAGATAGTAGAGTATTCAGTTGTATACTCTAATATCAAGTGTATAAGGTTTATTTAATAGAGATTCCATCTATGCTGGGTGAGAGTCCTGGTATTCTGGCAATTTAGTGATGACTTATGTTGCTATAAGAAAACCCTCACCCATACTGAGGAAATAAGTACAATATACTAATTGTTGGAGTCCTACATTGATTTCAGTGGTTTCCCTGTCTGGAGATAGTAGACTCTTGATGTATAATTAGAATAAGTTCAAGTATCCCATATTTTCTTCATTTACTTATTAAAAGAAAAGGAATAAAAAGACAGAGACAATGTACCACAAAATTATCATTTTATCATTAATTATTGTATTTTAAGTGCATACCACTTACAAGATTTGTTTAATTAATACGCTAGAATACTAATTAAATGTGACAGCCTGCGAAAGATAGTGAGTTGAAGGCTTTTCTGGACAATTCATTGATTGTTTCCCAAACTAAAACCTGAAAAGAGAAACTGGAATTGTATCTTATCATGTAGACAGATTCTTTGCTTAACATCCATAGGAAACTAGGGTCTATCTTCAGTACTTTAAAACAAGTATTTGCTTATGTATTTTCTGGTATTAATGAGAATATCATACATGAGCATTTTATCTAACTACTTTTGTCCCTATATCCACCCTTCAACTCTTCCCATGTCTTCCAACTTCCTTCAAAATTAATGCCATATTCATTAATTATTATTAATATATATGTGCACATGTGTTTATGGGGTAGATAACCTATTATGGAGCTCACCTCTTCTAGGAAACTGATTGATTTCTCTCAGCAGAAACTGACCTACTGTAGCTTTTCATTTAGGAGAGGAATTATGTGAAATTTTCCCTGCGCATGTTTACTTGGTAACTGGTGCCATTATTATTCTGGTCTTCTTTAAGCAATCATATTTTTGACAGTTATTAGGTAGATTATCCTTGTTATTTCTGAGAGACACTATTTAACAACAGAATCCCTGATTCTTTAGGTCTTATGATCACTCCTCCTATCTTTTATGATTTTTACCCTGTGCCTCAGGTGTAGGAATTGAAGTGTAGATATCTGCTTTGGGTACACACACCACAGACTAGACACCCCACAGTCAGTTATTCCCTACATTTTGTCCATGTGTGTATCTTTGTAATAGTTTCTTCCTGTTCCAGAGAGAAGCTTCCTTGGTGAGAGATCAAAGCTGGCCTAAAAACAAACAAATGAACAAAACCAACAACCAAGTTTAATGTTGTTGAAGAAAAAAATCCTGAATTTGTCTTGGTATCATATTTAGGTTCACTCAGGTGCACCCACAGCTCCAACATTTGAACTACTCCATATATCATACAAAACATAGTTCTTTTATAAGAAAAATATGTAACTATAAAATGTAATAAATATTTATCAGAATTTTTGTAATATACTATGAAAATGAAAGAGTACTTTTGAAATAAATATGCTACACAGTTGCATAGAATTTTGTAGGGATAGATTTATGTACTATTTGATAAGCATTTAATTCTCATAAATATTTTAGATGTAGATGCACTCTCTGCCTTGGTAATTTTGAATTTACTAGATATGTGACAGTTATATCTCAAAAGATGTGATCTATATATTTACTAGGAGCAAATGGATGTCTGAAAATCAGTGCATTTCAGATACTGAAAAAAAGGAGCCTTTTAAGTTTTATTTCCAGATGATTTAAAAATCAAATCATATTACTTATCTATAGCATACATAAAATTTTTAGAAGCATGACTTATGGAATGTGGCCAATTTTTTGAATATTGCATAATTACCTTTCTTTATAAACAAATAGGTTAGTAGATTGATCTCACTATTCAGAAATCCTATCTAAGATATTCTTATTTTCTTCAAATATTAAAGAATAAAAATATATTACATTGTACATTTACTAGCAGATGTTACATAAATATTTATTTATAAATGTTTAGAAATATATTTGATGAGAAGAATACAAGATTTCAGAAAATGTCATGGTCTTTTCAATTAAATATATAACTGTATCCTTGAATTATTGCTAGTGGAGGTGTAATGTCTTTAAAAGTATTTTTATTATAGTTATACATTTCCCCAAGGAGGAATATTTATAAATATACAAATCAAGATAATGCATTATTCTGGTTTTATTTTCTTGCCTTCTTCCTGAATTATCTTTCATGATTTATCAAAAGTTTTATATAAAAATAGCCAATACTAAAGGAGACAAATATTTCTGTTATTTTGGCAATTATTTTATAAATTTATTTTCATTATTATTGGTATTAAAGTAACAGAAATAACTTCTTGGAAACAAAATTATTACCCTCAACGATCAGATCCTCAGAACTACTCTTTAAAAGTGTTTTTGGTTTGGAGGATTTTTTTAAAGTATTAACATTTATTTTTTTCTGTATATTGGGGTAAAGACTGAGTACACACCATAACCCTGCATATGGATGTCAGAGCATAACATGTAGGCATTAGCTCTCACCATTCATGTTAGTAGTCTGAGATCAAACAGAGGCTGTCAGTTTTGAAGACAAATAGCAATGAGCCATCTCTTTGGACACAGAATGTTTCATATTAATGTCTTCTAGAAAAACTGTGCAACAAAACTTACAATTGCTTTGTATCAGTTAAATATATGGTTTGTGTTTCTGGCACTGAGAATATGTATCATCTATTATTGGCCAGTTCATAGTAATTTGTATGGATTTAGATAAAATCATCCAAAGTTCTATAAAATATAATCAGCAACTGGATATTGTATCTGCTTATCTTCTTTTGAACTTTTAATCAGATGAGACATTGGTTCTTGTTTCTTGATTTTCCTTTTTTTAGTATCCAATTTCAATGACTGTTTTTCCATTGAATTACTATGTTCCAAAATAATAGAAGTTTTTCATTTCCTCATCTAACACACAAGGCATATTCTGTACTTTTTCCTTCCTACTGAGGTGTGATTGATGGAATATTACAAAGCTCTCACATTCTTGGAATTTTCTGAATGACCTGATCTTTGTTGATTCTAATCAAATTCCTTTGCATTTAAACTACAATTCCTAAAGACACATGAAGGCAAGAAATTCAACTGTGTCACTAACAAGTGTACACCCAAAATTCCATCAGTGTCTTCCACAGTGTAGATACTCAATAAGTAATAGTGAGCTGAATAAAACATATTTTGGTAACTAAATGCTTCAATTGTTAAATTTAGTATTTGATACTTATATTCCATAGCTATATTTAAGCCATCATAAGAAAGTGAAAATATCATAAGAAAACCAAGGTATACAATATGTGTAAGTTACTGACCCTTGTTAAATCTATTTTTCTCATTTGAAATGAAAATAATTTATCAGAGAGCTTAAATAGATTACATTTCATACTGGAATCATGCTATCTATACTATTTATTATTTTAATATGGATAGGTAAATATTTTGTGAATTTCCTGTCAGAAGCTAGTTATAAGAATAAAATTTTATATCAATTTAATCTGTTAAATATTAGAAGTTAAACAGCAAAGAAACTAGGAAGATCTGAGAAAGTTAATGGAACTAAGAAAATGCCAACTTGTCTCGAAAACAAACAAACAAACAAAAACAAAACAAAACAAAACAAAAAAAATGCCAACTTAATTTTAACCTGCAAAAACATATTCTGTTTTACATTTGGTAAATGACACTAATATTAAATTTATTACTACAATGTTTTTATTGCTTCAGTAGGAAGAGCCAACCAGTATCCCAGAGCTCCCAGGGACTAAGCCACCATCCAAAGAGTACACATGGAGTAACCCATAGCTCCAGCCCCATATGTAGCAGAGGATGGTCTTGTCAGTTATCAGTGGGAGGAGAGGCCCTTGGTCCTGTGAAGGTTTGATGCCCCAGTGTAGGGGAATGCCAGGACAGGGAAACAGGAGTGGTTGGGTTGGTGAGCAGGGGAAGGGGGGAATGGGGTAGGGGTTTTCTGGGTGGAAAATGAGGAAAGGGGATAACATTTAAATTGTAAATAAAGAAAATATCTAATAAAAAAAAGACAACCACAGACAAGAACATACAAAAATGAAACAGAATAATATAGGTTCACATATTATCATATTTCTGTTTTTTTTTTTTTTTGAGACAGAGTCTCACTATGTAGCCCAGCATGGTCTTGAACTCTAATCTTCTTGTTTCAGCCTGTGACTATTAGTATTATGGTTATATTGCCATCATTTCTAGGCTTATACTTTTTCCTTAATTATAATCACCTATCCGTATTCTCACCCAACATTTTGTCTTCTACAGTACAACATTATTTTAAGAGAGTTCTTTAAAAGCTATACTGAGTCCTAAATCTCCTAGGAATCTAAAAAGAAGTCACAAAATTTATATATCTAAAAGTTATAATGCTACAAGTCCTGAAAATGTAATGAAAGGTCCAATATCTAGGAATTGTTTAATTTAACCTGATAACATTCTTCTAGATTTTGATCAAAAGTAAAACAAATTCAAACTATTCTAGACTAAAAAGTAGAGGTGACAATAACTGATGAGTGCTGTTTATTAATTTGATGGTTTAGCTTCATTGGATTTTCAGAGACACACACATTACATCTACACCACTATAAAGTAATGTGATTGTCAACTGGCTACAAATTAGAATCCATACAGATCTTCCTTAACAATACCAACTATCAAGCTATAAATTCTAATAAGGCTTTTTAGCTTCTCTTAGGTTGGAGCCCACATACTAGTGTATTTTACATTTTTCCAGATTTTTTTTTCTTTTTATGTACAGATAGTTTTGAAACACTTGGTTCTAACATGAATTGATGTCCTAAACCCCTTGCTACCCAGCACATATTTCATTTTATCTTCTCTTTCTTATGTGCAGAAATTAAAGTAGTGTAAACAGTCATTTGATAGGAATTTTCTAATTCTCTGTTACATTAATTCTTATTAGCTTTATCATGCCACTCCATTATACTTTACGTAACTTTTGTCATCCTACATGTTATTTATGGATTGGCGGTAGGCAAAGGGTTATAGTTGTTGCTTTTACCTAAGACCAGTAAGATTAGCCAAAGAGCTATATAATAGTTCCAATGGGAATACAACTGGAAAATTCTCTACAAAAACATTACATATTTTGCCCATTTATGTATTTTATCTCAACTATATCCAGATCCTAAATATTATGTTTTATAAAAAAGAGAAAGGGCCAAGAATATGCGTGTAGAGCCAGGTATGGTAAGGTGGGAAGAAGTGTCTCTGTGGGCCCATTCTGAGGCAACCCTTCCAGCAATACGATGGTATAGTATGGAATAGAGTTTACTTAGGGCATGAGAAGGGGAGTTGTTAAGGGAGTAGGGACAGAGAAGGAGAGAGAGAAAGAGAGAGAGAGACAGAGAGAGAGACAGAGACAGAGAAGGGGAAGAGGAAAAAGGAAGAAGAGGAGGAAAAGGAGAAGGAGGAGGAGGAGGAAAAGGAAGAGGAAATAGAGCAGAAAGGAGAGGAGAGGTCGTCCAGGAACATATGGAGATTCGAGGGAGGGAGGGGAGAGAGGAAGAAAGGGGTCAGGGAGAAAAGGGGCAGAGAGAGCAGGAGAGTAGGAGAGCCAGAAAGGGGACAAACCATCACTCTTATATTTAGCCAGGGATACCTGGGAACTGTCAGGTAACTGTGGGGAAGAGCCTAGATGGAATGCTAATATTCATCTGTTTTTGTTTCATTAAAAAAGGGAAAAACTACAAAGAGGTGATGGTTCAGCAAGAATGGAGTTATCATGATCTTTAGCTACTTCCTGCTGACTTTGGGATAACATGTCTCTGAGAAACCTAAGAAAATGAATATGGGGATGTTGGTCCATAGTCTTAGCAGAGTTGGCTCTTTCCTTGCTGTCCAGTGTCTGTGGAACTATCTCTGGTGGGAAGGAACAGGTACAGTAGAAGTGTTTGTGTCTATGAGAGTAGATAGGGACATCTGTGGGTTGCTTCTCTTGAGCTGTCCTGGATGTAGATTTTGAGTAAACACTTGTACTTGACAGAATGCTGAAACACACACACACACACACACACACACACATACACGTTAAAGAGTAAAGTTAAGTGTGTTATTGGGAGAAAAATTTTTTTTCTGTAGTATACATTTGAAACCTTCAGGTCTTGATTGTTGGGATGAGGGGAGTCGCAATCCCAGAGAACAGGAGAGGAAACCTATTCTCTGGAACAGGTGGCAGGTAGAAATGTAGGCTATTAATTAGCAGGTGTACTTAACTGGATGGAGTCTATTTTTCCATGAGGGGTAGATCTGAGCATGTTTCCTGAAGTTTTTAAGTTTATAAAAGAGATAAATGTGTTAACAGTATGGCTTAACATAAGAAAGACCTTAAGGCCACCATCTTCTCTCAGGTGAG
>NC_045030.1:90779483-90780815 GCF_008632895.1 Mastomys coucha
TAAGTCAGGCTGTCTTAAGGTGTGGAGACAGTGAGGTGGGAACTGTCCATAACAAAGATGGTGGATGGCCATGGGAATGCCCTTTGCTAAGTTGGTGCTGAAGCAATAGTGTAAGAAAACCCTATCTGTCCACAACAAAGATGGCACTGAAGCTATAGCACCACCTAGAGGAAAGTCACATTTGTTATATCTTGGAATGGTAGAAGTGGCTATGTATCAGCAGAGACAAATATATAGAGGTACACATAAGTAGACAAATGGACACATTTTGTCTGGTGAATAGATCTCTCCTGTCACTACAGGCAGCCATTGTCACTGTGAGCAGAGCAGCAGGTTTGAGTTGCATACAGAACAGCTCAGCTGTGACACCTAGCTTAAAGCTGGTGGGGACCAAAATGGAAAGAAACCAGAGAGCTGATGGTGTTGGTAGCAGGTGGGAGGTGGAGAGTGAACCTGTGCCACAGAGTGCAGGGTGGTAGGGCTGCGCGGTCAGTGGCATTGTTGGCTGCTAAGAATGCAGAAGCATAGGCAGTGTCTCAGAAGAACAGAGTACCAGACAGGGAGCAAGAGAGCTAGGGGCAGGGTAGAAAGCACATGGAAGTGGCAGAATTAAAGGGGCAGAGAACTGGGAGCAGATAGCAATGGGTGGGAGAATGCAGGGGAAGGGAAAAGTATGGATCACTGGTGTGAGTTGTAAAAGTTTTCCTTTTAAAGTACCAGTAAGTGGCCATTCAGAGTTATTGTGTTGTGTATAATGGGTTAAATTTAGCCTGTGAATTTGGAAGCCCTTTAGACTGGGAGACATCTCAGAAGGGAGCCTGGGAGCTTCTGTAAAGACACTTCCTTCTGGGTGAAAGAGAGTAGGAGGTAGCGACTTGCCAGTTATATCATCAAAAGGACAAGTGTGGTAGCTAGAAAGAATAGCCGGGTCAGATCACCAGATCATCATGAGGTGAACTTGGGAGATGAGCTCAAGGCCAGTGCCCTGAGCAATGGCAGGAGAAGGTTCACTCAGATCTGGGGTTTCCCACCAGTGAGAAAAGGAATAGACTCAGAGAAGAGGGAAAGGTCTCACCCAAAGGAAAATGTCCTAGAATGTGGAGTCAGATAGGAGGCTAGTCAAAAAGACTGTGAATACCTCATCCCTCAAGGACTCTAGGGTGACTGCAAACTCAACAGCCTTCCCCTGGGACCATAGTACATTAACACTGACCACTGTGGGAAGGGAGATTACCAATTTCCCTGTGTTTGGACAGATGGCTCTAGCTAGTGATCTGATGGCTAGAAAGTTCATGTAGCAGCAGGGGATGTGAATTTGTGAGTTGCTACTAT
>NC_045030.1:90782033-90798157 GCF_008632895.1 Mastomys coucha
AAAAAAAAAAAAACAAGAACAAGAACAAATCTCTGTTCCCCCCTCCCCCTCCTCACCACTCCACCCTCTCCTGCTTAGTGACCCTGGCATTCCCCTACACTGGGGCATAGAACCTTCACAGGGCCAAGGGCCTCTCCTCCCATTGATGACTGACTTTGCCATCCTCTACTATACATATGCTCCTGGAGCAATTACTCCCCCCATGTGTACTCTTTGGTTGGTGGTTTAGTCCAGGGGAGCTCTGAGGGTACTAGTTAGCTCATATTGTTGTTCCTCCTAAGGGGCTGCAAATCCTTCATCTCCTTGAGTCCTTTTTCTAGCTTCTGCATTGGGGACCCTGTGCTTAGTCCAATGGATGGCTGTGAGCCTCTACTTCTGTATTAGCCATGTACTGTCATAGACTCTCAGGAGACAGCTATATCAGGCTGGATTGTTCTTCCTTTAGTCTCTGTTCCATAGTTAGTCTCTGCAACTCCTATCATGGGTATTTTATTCCTCCTTTTAAGAAAGAATGAAGTGTCCACATTTTGGTTTTCCTTATTCTTGAGTTTCTTGTGGTTGTGGATTGTACTTCATGTATTCCGATCTTCTGGGCTAATATCCAATGATCAGAGAGTGCATACCATGTGTGTCCTTTTGTGATTGCATTACCTCACTCAGATATTCTCCAGATCTATCCATTTCCCTAAGAAGTTCATAAATTCACTGTTTTCAATAACTGAGTAGTACTCCATTGTGTAGATGTACCACAATTTCTGTATCCATTCCTCTGTTGAGGGACATCTGAGTGGTATACCTGGGTCCTCTGGTAGAACTATGTCCAATTTCTGGAGGAATCGCCAAACTGATTTCCAGAGTGGTTGTACCAGCTTGCAATCCTACCAGCAATGAAGTAATGTTCCTCTTTCTCCACAACCTCTCCAGCATCTGCTGGCACTTGAGTTTTTTATCCTAATCATTCTGACTGCTGTGAGGTAGAATCTCAGGGTTGTTTTGATTTGCATATCTCTGATGACTAAGGATGTTGAACTTTTCATTAGATGCTTCACAGCCATTTGGTATTCATCAGTTGAGAATTCTTTGCTTAGCTCTGTACACCATTTTTTAATAGGGTTATTTGGTTCTCTGGAGTCTAACTTCTTGAGTTCTTTGTATATATTAGATATTAGCCCTCTATCAAATATAGGATTGGCAAAAATTTTTTCCCAATTTGTTGTTTGCCATTTTGTCCTATTGACAGTGTCTTTTTCCTTACAGAAGCTTTGCAACTCTATGAGGTCCCATTTGTCAATTCTTGATCTTAGAGCATAAGCTAATAGTGTTCTGTTTAGGAAATTTTCCCCTGTGCCTATGTGCTTGAGGCTCTTTCCCACTTTCTTTTCTATTAGTTTCAGTGTATCTGGTTTGATGTGGAGGTCTTTCATCCACTTGGACTTGAGCTTTCAGATGTACTTTGCTGGTGTATGCTCTCTCCAGTTCCTTTTTGGAGGCACTTAGAGCTATGAGTTTTCCTCTCAGGACTGCATTCTTAGCGTCCCATAAGTTTTGGTATGTAGTGGCTTCATTTTCATTATATTCCAAAATTTAATTTAATTCTTTAGTCTTTAAATTTAGTCTTTAATTTCATTCTTTATTTCTTCTTTGACTAAGTTATCATTGTTCTTAAGCTTCCATGTGTATGGGGCTTTCTATTGTTTATGCTGTTATTGAGAAGCAGCCTTAGTCCATGGTGATCTGATAGGATGCAAGGAATTATTTCAATCTTCATGTATCTGTTGATGCCAGATTTGTGACCAATTACATGGTCAGTTTTGGAGAAGGTACCATGAAGTGCTGAGAAGAAGGTATATCCTTTTGTTTTAGGATAAAAGGTTCTATAGATATCTGTTAAATCCATTTGTTTCATAACTTGTTAGTCTCACTGTGTCTTTGTTTAGTTTCTGTTTCCATGATCTGTCCATTGCAGAGAGTGGGGTGTTGAAGTCTCCCACATTTCTTGTGTGCTGTACAATGTGTGCTTTGATCTTTAGTAAAGATTTTTCATGAATGTAGTTGGCCTTGCCTTTGGACTCTAGAGATTCCAATCTGAGAGTTCATCTTGGTAATTCTTTCCTTTGATCAATATGAAGTGTTCCTACTTATATTTTTTGGTCATTTTAGGTTGAAAGTCTATTTTATTTGATATTAGAATGGCTACTCCAGCTTGTTTCTTTGGAACATTTGATGGAAAGTTGTTTTCCAGTCTTTTATTCTGAGTTATGGTCTGTCTTTTCACTGAGGTGGGTTTCCTGTATGCAACAAAATGTTGGCTCCTGTTTATGTACCCAGTCTGATAGTCTATTTTTTTTTTAATTGGGGAATTGAGTCCATTGATTTTAATAGATACTAAGGAAAGTAATTGTTGTTCCCTGTTATTTTTGGTGTTAGTTGGAATTCTGTTCATGTGGCTATCGTCTTTAAGTTTTGTTGGAAGATTAATTTCTTGCTTTTTCTAGGGTGTGTTTTTGCTCCTTATGTTGATGTTTTCCATCTATCATCTTTTGTAGGGCTGAATTTGTGGAAAGATATTGTGTAAATTTGGTTTTGTCATAGGATACTTTTGTTTCTCCATCTATGGTAAAGGGGAGGTTTGCTGGGTATAGTAGCCTGGGCTTGCATTTGTGTTCTATTAGGGTCTGTATGACATCAGTGCAGGATGTTCTAGCTTTCATAGTTTCTGGCGAGAAGTCTGGTGTAATTGTGATAGCTCTGGCTTTATATGTTACTTGACCTTTTTCCTTCACTGCTTTTAATATTCTTTCTTTGCTTTGTGCATTTGTTGTTTTGACTATTATGTGGCAGGAGGAATTTCTTTTCTGGTACAAACTAAACCAAATGATCATCTCATTAGATACTGAGAAAGCATTTGACAAAGTCAAACACCCCTTTATGATAAAAGTCTTGGAAAGATCAGGAATTCAAGGCCCATACTTAAACATAGTAAAAGCAATATACAGCAAACTAGTAGCCAACATCAAACTAAATGGAGAAAAACTTGAATCAATCCCAAAATCAAGGACTAGACAAGGCTGCCCACTCTCTCCCTAACTATTCAATTGTACTTGAAGTCCTGGCCAGAGCAATTAGACAACAAAAGGAGATAAAAGGTATACAAATTGGAAAGGAAGAAGTCAAATTATCATTATTTTCCAATGATATGATAGTATACTTAAGTGACCCAAAAAATTCCACCAGAGAAGTCCTATACCTGATAATCAACTTCAGCACAGTACCTTGATATATAATTAAATTAAGCAAAGCAGTGGCCTTCGTCTACATGAAGGATAAACAGGCTGAGAAAAAAATTAGGGAAATAACAACCTTCACTATACTCACAAATAATACAAAATACCTTGGTGTGACTCCAACTAAGCAAGTAAAGGATTTGTATAACAGGAACTTCAAGTCTATGAAGAAGGAAATCGAAGAAGATCTCAGAAGATGGAAAGATCTCCTATACTCATGGATTGGCAGGGTTAATATAGTAAAAATGGCCATGTTGCTGAAAGCAGACTACAGATTAAGTGCAATCCCCATCAAAATTCCAACTCAATTCTTCAAAGACTTGGAAAGAGAAATTTGCACATTCATTTGGAATAAAAAATACTAAGATAGTGAAAATTATTCTCAACAATAAATGAACATCTGGTGGAATTACTATCCCCGACTAAGCTGTATTACAGAGCAATTGTGATAAAAACTGCATGGCATTGATACAATGACAGGGAGGTGGATCAATGGAATAGAATTGAGTACCCTGATATGAACCCACTCACCTATGGTCACTTGATTGTTGACAAAGGAGCTAAAACCATCAAGTGGAAAAAAGACAGCATTTTCAATAAAAGGTGCTGACTCACCTGGTGGTTAGCATGTAGAAGAATGCAAATCAATCCATTCCTATCCCTTTGTACAAATCTCAAGTTCAAGTGGATCAAGGACCTCCACATAAAACCACATGCTCTGAAACTGATAGAAAAGAAAGTCGGGAAAAGCCTCGAGCACATGGGCACAGGGGAAAATTTCCTGAACAGAATACCAATAGCTTATAGTCTAAGATCAAGAATTGACAAATGGGACCTCATAAAATTACAAAGCTTCTGTAAGGTAAAAGACACTGTCAATAGGACAAAATGGCAACCAACAGATTAGAAAAAGATTTTTACCAATCATATATTTGATAGGGGGCTAATATCAATTATATACAAAGAAGTATAGAAGTTAGACTCCAGAGAATTAAATAACCCCATTAAAAATGCGGTACAGAGCTAAACAAACAATTCTCAACTGAAGAATACTGAATGGCTGAGAAACACCTAAAGAAATGTTCAACATCCTTTGTCATCAGGGAAATGCCAATCTGAAGAACCCTGTGATCCCACCACATGCCAGTCAGAATGGCTAAGATCAAAAACTCAGGTGACAGTAGATGCTGTCAAGGTTGTGGAAAAAGAGGAACACTCCTTCATTGCTGGTGCAAACTGGTACAAACCCCCAAGAAGTCAATTTTGTGGTTTCTCAGAAATTGGACATAGTACTACCTGAGGACCCAGCTATTCCACTTCTGGGTATATACCCAGAAGATGTTGCAACATGTAATAAGGACACATGCTCCACTATGTTCATAGCAGCCTTATTTATAATAACCAGAATCTGGAAACAACCCAGATGTCCCTCAACAGAGAAATGGATATAGAAATTGTGGTCTCTCTACACAATGGAGTGCTGCTCACTTATTAAAAACAATGAATTTATGAAATTCTTAGGGAAATTAATGTATCTAGAGAATATCATCCTGAGTTTGGTAACCCATTTCACAGAAGAACAGACATGGTATGTACTCTCTGATAAGTGGATATTAGCCCAGAAGCTCAGAATACCCAAAATACAACCACAAACCACTATAAACTCAAAAAGAAGGAAGACCAGAGTGTGGATACTTCATTCCTACTTAGGAGGGGAAACAACATACCCATGGAAGGAATTGCAGGGAGTAACTATGGAGCAGAGATTGAAGGAAGGACAATCCAGAGACTGCCCCACCTGGCGATCCATCCCATATTCAATCACCAATCTTAGACACTATTGTGGATGCCAGCAAGTGCTCCCTGACAGGAGGCTGATATAGCTGTCTCCTGAGAGGCTCTGACAGTGTTCAACTAATACATAAGTAGAGGCTCACAGCCATCCATTAGACTGAGTACAGGGTCCCCAATGAAGGAGCTAGAGAAAGGAACCAAGGAGCTGAAGGGTTTGCATCCCCTTAGGATGAACAACAATAGGAACTAACTAGTACCCTCAGAGCTCCCAGGGACTAAACCACCAACCAGAGTACACATTGTGGGACTCATGGCTCCAGGAGCATATGTATAGCAGAGAATGGCCTAGTTGGTCATCAATGGGAGAGGCCCTTGGCCCTGTGAAGGTTCTATGCCCCAGTGTAAGGGAAAGCAGGAGAAGGTGGGTTGATATGCAGGGGGAGGGGAAAGGGAACAAGATTTTTTTTTCCAGGAAAGGAAACTGGGAAAAGAGATATAATTTAAAATGCAAATAAAGAAAATATGAAACGGGATTTGGGAAGGGAAGAGAGAGAGAGACAGAGACAGAGGCAGAGACACAGAGAGAGACAGAGACAGAAGGAGGAGGAAGAGGAGGAAGAGGAGGAGTAGAGGCTGGCTAGGAACATGTATGTGATGTAGAGTGGGGAAAGGGATCAGGGAGAGAAGGGACAGAGAGAGTAAGAGAGTAAGACAGTCAGAAGTTCAACCACTTTCATAGTAAATAAGCATACCTGGCTGTTGCCACATAACTGTGGGGTAGAATATCTAATAAATTTTTTCTAAAAAATTAATTATTCTAATTCTTCTGAAATGTATCAATATTAACATTTAAAAATAACTTTAAAAAGTCATATTTTAATCAAGATATTCACTAATATTTCATGGTTATCTCTTCTTTCTGCAACTACTACTTCAATGTTTTTGTTTTTTAAAATTATACATATATTTATCATTTTTATATTCAAATTTTAATATCTGAATTTAATGCTCATTGTTTTTTATCGTTTTTTTATTAGATATTTTCTTTATTTACATGTCATGATTTCTACTTTCCCAGTTTCCCCTCCAAAACAAACAAACAAACAAACAAACAAAAACAAGAACAAACCCCTGTTGCCTACCCCCTCCCCATGCTTGCACCCCACCCAATGTAGGAGCTAGAGAAAGGACCCAAGGAGCTGAAGGGTTTGCAGCCCCTTAGAAGGAACAATAATATGAACTAACTAGTACCCTCAGAGCTCCCAGGGACTAAACCACCAACCAAGGACTATCCATGGTGGGACTGATTGTTCTGGCAGCATTTGTATACTAGAGGATTGCAAAGTCAATCATCAATGGGAGGAGAGGCCCTTGGCCCTGTGAAGATTATGTGCCCCAGGTAGGGGAATGCCAGGGGGTTAATGCTCATTGTTATCTGTTCTTTGAATATATCATCTCTTTTAGTTTTAACCTATTCTTTGCTGAAGTATAATTTTGAATTCTTAGCTTCATAAAAGTAATTCTTCAAAAATGTTTTATTTGAGTATTTCACAGTTTTACTATATTTATCTACTTTCTTAACCTCTCCCAACCCACACCCACTCCTGTGGCCACCAAACTTGATGTCCTCTTTTTCTTTTATGTGATTCACATCTTTAAAATGTGGATATTTTTCCTCTACTGGTTGGGTCAAATTGAAAACTATTTAATGCCAGTCTATGGCATAATGTTTATGTAGGCTGCAGAAATAGGAACTCAGGAGGTAGGAGAGATGGGTGAGCAGTTAAGAGAATTTGTTGCTCTCATAGAGGACCCATGTTTTTTCCAGTACACATAAGTTGTCTTATAACCATTTGTAACTCTACTTCCAGAGAATCATATAACCTCTTCTGACTTCTGAGAACACTGTACACATATGGTGCACAGACAGGCATGCAGCTAAAACACTTAAACACATAAAATGATAAAATGTTTTTAAAAATAGGAACTCAATATCAATGATGGAAGAAATAAAATTATGGATTCTTAATGTAAAATTGTTTAGATATCCTTCACAGAATTGAAGGATATAGAGAAAATTTTCTTCTTCCTTGGTCTTTGATGGGGTATTATTATCATTATTATTATTGTTGTTGTTATAATTGCTATTTATTTTACCTAACTCATCCTCTTATGTAAGCTGTATATTTTGGCTTTACACTGTGTGAATCCTATTACACCCCAGCATTCTCTTCTACTTCTTGCTATACCTTATTTATGTATGGCTTTACTTCCTTCTCATTTCCTAGGTGTGAAGGTGCATGTTGAAAACAATAACAATGAAAGTGTCCTACATGTCAGGAGTTACAAATTTACTTTATCACAGGTACACTCTTCAGTTTTCTTTGTTTCCTTTTTCTTTTCTTTTTCTTTTTCTCTCTCAGTATTGCCATTACCCTTTTGAGAGCTCAGCTAAGTAATTAGGTTCCCATTGGCCATAATTACTCAGCATAATTTGTTGATTAGTTGTAAGACATTTTCTAAAGTTGCTTTGCCTTATCCTTGAAAATATATGTATCCTATAATACTGACAGTTTTGATGATGAAACATCTAGTAATTGAGGGTATAATCTACCTCTTATCATCTATTCATTCATTCAAAATAGTAATTGAATATTTCTTTCATGTTACTCTTTTGTATTCCTGGGGATAAAGTAGTTACTGCAAATTTCTTGCTACAATCAGATTCATTCAAGTGGAAGCTATTGTTCTTATGAGCATGGTAAATAACATTAAAATTTTCATGCATGTAATTTACAATGCACTGCACATACACAAGAACAAAACATGCTTTTTAGATGTTGTTGGTCCAGAGAATAGAGCAGCTATTTTAAATAGAGTGGTCAGTGACTAATTTTCAGAAAAGACTGATCAAATCAATAACATACTAAAGAGTTGAAGAAGGTAAAGATGGGGAGGGTGAGTGCTTGTAAGTGAGGCAAACGTTAAGTGAAAGGTCTTTGTTGATGGGGGTTATACTTGAAGGAGTTAAAGAAGAATATGGTAGAATGTAAAATTTTATTATCATGTAATGTTTTAGAATAGTAAATCAGATGGTTTGTCTCTGAGGTGCAATAGATAGATTGTTGATCAGTTCATTTTTACTCTAATAATTATTTCAACAAAATTAAGTTATGTTCAATATATAATATATTATTTCTCATCTAGGAAACAAAAGCTAAACACCAGAGTTAAATGCATTCAGTTTACTTATTAGGCAAACATTAACATCAAGAAAAGTTACATCCCAGGAATGGTGTAGCTGGGTCTTGAGGTAGAACTCTTCCCAGTTTTGTGAGAAAACATCAAATTGATTTCTGGAGTGATTGTAGAAAGGTTGCACTCCTACAAGCAATGGAGGAGTGTTCCCCTTGCACCACATCCTCACCAGCATGTGCTATCTTTTGAGATTTTTGATCTTAGCCATTCTAATGGGTATAAGATGGAACCTCAGGGGCTGGAGAGATTGCTCAGTGGTTAAGGGCATTGACTGCTCTTCCAAAGGACCTGAGTTCAAATCCCACCAACCACATGGTGGCTTACAACCATCCGTAATGAGGCCTCACGCCCTCTTCTGGTGTGTCTGGAGACAGCTACAGTGTACTTACATATACTAACTAACTAACTAACTAACTAACTAAATATCTTTTAAAAAGGAATAGTCAATTAATTCATGGTGTGTGTGTGAGTGTGTGTGTGTGTGTGTGTGTGTGTGTATACTCTCATATGTGTGCATGTGCCACAGCATACAAGTAGAGGTTGGAGGGCAGATTAAAAAAAAAGAAAAAAAAAAAGATGGAACCTCAGAGTTGTTTTGATAAGACTAAGGACTTTGAACATTTCAAGTGCTTCTCAGCCATTTGAGATTCCTTTGTTGAGAATCCTCTGTTTAGCTCTGTACCCCATATGTTAATTGGGTTATTTGGATTTTTAGTATCTAACTTTTTGTGTTCTTTATATATTTTGGATATTAGCCCTCTGTCTGATATAGAGTTGGTGAAGATTCTTTCCCAATCTGTATGTGTAAAGTGAATTTAAAAAGTCTCAAAGCTGGAAAAAAATATGATTTACCCTTAGATAAGGAAAGAAAAGAAGAGAAGAAAAAAAGCTAGAACTTATATCTGAGAGATATCTTCATTCCTGTTTTCCTGGTGCTTTCAGATAAAAATATAGGGTGATTTATTGAAAGTTTTAATAGGTATATTTTAACTATGTATTTAAAATGATATATCTTTTTAAATCAAGTTTCTAGGATTTAATAGAAACCATTAGAATTATTTTATCTTTCTTGTCTTTCTCTACTTCATGGGAAAATAAGCTATTTTTATCCAAAGTAAACAAACAAAGTGTAAAAATAAAAAAAATGGAGTTTTGAGAAAAGATTTTTATTTATTTTTCTTTTTGTGCATGAGTGTCTGCCTGCCTACTATATACATACAGTGCCTTTGGAGGCCAGAAGAGGGTGATAGAAACTGCAATTATAAATAGTTTTTATCAACCATTTTGGGTCTGGTAACCAAACCTCAGTCCTCTGCAAGAGCTCTAAACCTCTGAGCCAGCTCTTCAGCCCCAAGAATAGTTTTTCAAATTATAAGCTCCCAGGTCTTCCTGGGACACAGCCAACGAGCCCTCAGGAGGTCTATGTGCACCTGGCTGCTTTACATTGTTCCAGGTTATTATATATAATGCTTCCTGATCTCTAAGTTTTATGAGAAACACTGACTTGAAGACCAATAGATTTGCACTAAGTCCCAAAGCTCCAAAAGTATTGAAAGAAATACATGTGACCTGACAACAACATTATTATTCGTTAATTCACATTTAAATGATAGTGAAATATGTCTGTAGGCTCAGTTTGAATGACTACTTTAAAAAACAAACTGGTTCATGGAGATTTATAAAGTTTGGGACTGGATACATGTTATTTGTGTGCTTACCTTACCTTACGTGGGTAGCTTTTTCTTTTCTTTCTATCCGAACACTATAATAAAATGAAAATATTAGGTGGAGAAAATATCTGAAGACAGAAATATTTTTCTCTCTGTTTTGCATTGTTTGAAGCAGAGTATCACTCTAGCCTCCACTGGTCAGGAACTCACTGTGTAGTCCAATCTGAAAACTTCATGGACGCATCTCATCTTAAGAGCTGAAAACACAAGTGTGTGAGATCTAGAGTAATGAAGGCTCTTATTCAACACTAAGGAAATGTGAAATATTGTTTATTTACAAACTAAACAATTAGTTTGGAAAATAGCTTAGTAGCTTTTTGTAACATTAAAGATGTGCTTACTACATGACACTGAAATTCCAGGATGTGCAATTTATAATTTATAATAGTAAGAACAACTTTATTTTTGACTTATCCAAACTTGAAAGTCATGAAAATGGTTTTACCCATGAGTGCATAAAAGAGTAGGGAATATCCATACAGTAGACTACGTGCAACAACAAAAATGTATAGAACACTGATAAACGGGGATATTGATATATTTTAAATGCATGTTGGTAAGTCTAAGAAACAAAAGCTCCCAATCTATATATGCTGAATGAATGAATTTATTTAACCTTCAGGACAGAATTTTTTTTTATGTACACAGTGGGAGACTGATGAAAGAGAGTTCAGGGATAAGGTTAGAGGAAATGATAAATGCAGAAATCAAATACCAAGAACCACCACAACAAATGAGGCTAAGTGTATCAGACTACATCAAGAACTGCTGGATGTCAAATCACCTCTTAGATAAAAAGTTAGGTCTGGAGAATATGCTTAAAGTTAACTAAAGAGGGGCTATAGGAGCAATGACTTCATCAATTCATATTCTTAAACAACAAAAGGAATTCTTCTTGTTTTATTTGATTGTACTTTTGGTATTGCTACTCAAAACAGCAAGTCCAGTCGCTTCTCAAAACATGATAGAGGAATAAGCACTTGGGCTTTATCCCAAATCATTATTTATTCAGAAATTCTTCAGTTGGTCATAGACTCAATAATAAAGTTTTAACAAACCTTAGTGATGCTTCTAGTACATAGAAAATTTGAAACCTATAGTTAGTGTATATAATTTTAAATAAATTCAAATAAATTGATTATTTTTAACTAAATGTTCATCTGTAAAGCCTCTATTGAAATACCAACACTGAAATCTTGCATTCTTTGCTCCTCCAAAACATATTGCTTATACCCTTATTAAACACACATTTCTTTTCACCTTCCATTATATTTCATTGCTGACATGTCTATAACCTTCACTAGAATGCCAGTTCCATGGGGCATAGATTCTCATATTTCAAGATTTATAAAGCTCATTGCTAGCATAATCAGAGAAAGGACAAATCCACCTGGCCATGAAGGTTAAAATAATTGGGAAGTATCAGTCTCCAAGACACATAGAGATTTGGACTTGATTCGTGTAAATCATTTGTTTCGTAATAATCATCTCCTCAAAATCATGAAAACAATAGTGGAGCATAGCAGGCTAGGAAAATGTTAATGTTAGATCTTCTCCTTTGGAAAACATAACTTAGAAATGATCCTGGCTGCTGACTTCTGCATTTTATCAACTGCTCTTTCTACAAGCACCTCCTAGCCAATGATGAGCAGCAAGCTATCAATTGTCAGGTATTTGTGCAAATACAGGAGTTATCTAAAGAACAATTTTAGCTCAAATGTTCCTCATCAGCATTTATGAAATTTTCCTTAAATTATAATACACTTAAAGATATTTTTACACCAGACTCTTCCCTTCATTACTTCTTTACTTCCTCATAAGGCTTGAAATTGAATGGAGTGCTAATGGCTCTATCCCACATCCTCTGATATCTATCTTCCCTGAATACATCTCTGTTTTCTATAATACTTTCATGGTATCTTCCAGTCAGGATCTGAACATGGAGGATTGCATCTAGTTTTTTTTTCTTCTTTTTCCTTTTCTTCTTTTTTCTTTTCTTTTCTGTTCTTTTCTTTATGGTTATTTTATTTATTTACATTTCAAATGTTGTCCCCTTCGTGGTTTCCCCTCTGAATACCCCCATCCCATACCTCCTCCACCTGCTTATATGAGGGCATTCCCCTACAACAGCTACCTACTCCTACCTCATCAAACTAGCATCCCCCTACACTGGGGCCTTGAGTCTCCACAGGACCAAGTTCTTCCCCTCCTATTGATGCCAGATAGGCCATCTTCTGCTACATATGCAGCTGGACCCATGGGTCTCTCCAATTGTACACTTTGGTTGGTGGTTTAGTTACTGGGAATTCTGGGTTATCTAGTTGGTTAATATTGTTTTTTCTTTCTATGGGGTTGGAAACCCCTTCAGTTCCTTCAGTCCTTCCCCTAACTCCTCCATTGGGGATCCCATGCTCAGTCCAAAGATTGGCTGTGAGCATCCACTTTTGTATCTGTAAGGCTCTGGCAGAGCCTCTCAGAATACAGCTATATCAGTCTCCTGTCAGCAAGTATTTCTTGGCATCAACAATAATATCTAGATTTGGTATGTGCAGATGGAGTACCCCTAGGTGGGGCATTCTGGATGACCATTTCTTCAATCTCTGCTCTACTCTTTGTCCCTGTATTTCCTTTAAACAGGAGAAATTCTGAGTTAATATTTTGAGATGGGTGGGCCTCTCTGCCACTCAACATGAGACCATGTCTAACCACTGGATATGGTTCTATCTCCCCTTCGTCAGGTATTTTGACTTAATTGTGGGGCCTGCCCACAACTGATGGCATCCGTGTTGGGTTCTGGGAACCTCTTACTTCCCTGACATCTGGGGTTGTCTGTTGGCTACCCCGGTTCCACATTCTCCACTTCTACACACCTCAGTTAAATTTTGTGACTCTCTGTACTTCTCTCCTATCTCCTCCCATACCTGATCCTGCCCCCTTTTAACCTACCATTCCTCTCTCCCTCCCAGATCCCTCCCTCTTTCTACCTTCCCTGATTATTTTGTTCTCCCTTCTAAGTAGGACTGAAGCATCCACAATTTGGTCTTCCTTATTCTTGAGCTTCATATGGGTATTCTGAGATGTTAGCCTAATATCCACTTATCAATGAGTACATACCAGGTGTGTTCTTTTGTGACTGGGTTGCCTCCCTCAGGATGATATTTTCTACTTCCATCTATTTGCCTGTGTATTTCATGAAGTCATTTCTTTTTAATAAGTGTGCAAATATACCACATTTTCTGTATCCATTCCTCTGATGAGGGACATCTGGGTTGTTCCCACCTTCTGGTTATTATAAATAAGGCTGCTGTGAACATAGTAGAGTATATGGCCTTGTTATAATTTGGAGAAGCATCTTTTGGTTATATGCCCAAGAGTGGTATAGAACTTTACTACTTTAGGTAAAGAACTTTAGTTCTTTAGGTAGAACTATTTCCAATTTTCTAAGGAACTGTGAGACTGATTTTAAGAGTGGTTGTACCAGCTTGCAGTCCACTAGCAATGGAAGAGTGTTCCTCCTTCTCTACATCCTCACCAACATCTGCTTTCACCTGCGTTTTTGATCTTAGCCTGTGTTACAGGCTGTTTACTCTGTAGCATGAGCTGACTGTGTTACTCTTGGTTGGCCTTACGGAAACAAGAATCCAATTCTAATAGAAAAGCTAGGTAATAGGATATAATAGTTCAGTAAATCAGACAACATATTTGTGTAGCCATATATTGTAGGCCTTACTAAAATAGCCTTACTACAATGTAAAATACAGTGGTGAACATTCAAAGTACATATTAGTACACAGTGGTAGTTTCGGCACTTAAGAAGATGAGATAGGATGATTCCATGAACTTTTCTTACACGGTGAGTTCCAGACCAGCCTAGGGTAGTGTGAAATTCTGTCTCAAATAACACAAAACAGAGAGAAAAAGACTTCTAATTTATACGACTAGTATTAGTTTTATAAAATATATGGGTATTCATAATACCCATGCACCTGAGAGGATAAAGAAGGCCTACCTGGACTCCTGTGCTACATACTGAGTTCACGCCCATTCTGAACTACGTACTGAGATCTTTTACCAATATAAAAAATAAGCCAGGTGGTGGTGGCACACACCTTTAGTCCCAGCACTTGGGAGGCAGAAGCAGGTGGATTTCTGAGTTCGAGGCTAGCCTGGTCTACAGAATGAGTTCCAGGACAGCCAGGGCTGCAAGGCCAGGAAGTGAGAGAGGATAGAGTGGTGAGTTGAGGGGAGGGGAGGAGAAAACACGGGATTATTTTAGTTTTTGAGTTTTTTATTTATTTTTTATTTTATTTTCTTTTTCTTTTTTCTTTTGGAAGGGAACCTGGGAAAGGAGATATTGTAAATAAAGAAAACATCTAATAAAAAAAATTTTAAAAATGAAAAAAAAAGAAAATATAAAAAATATGTGAAAGAAAAGAAAGAAAAAGGAACAGAGAGACATGCAGTGAGGAGAGTTAATATAATAAAGCTGTGTCAGAAGAGGAGAATTTTTTACTCCTGATGGCCAGAGTATGAGAATCAACACTGTCTATTTAGTATTATGTATGCCTCTCATGCCTTACACTTTACAAGTTATCATTTTTTTAACTAAGGAACTGTCTTCTAAAAAATTTTTCTGTGACTCTTTTATTGTATTTTTATTTTTGTTGGTTTTTTTGTGGTTTTGTTTTGTTTTTGTTTTTGTTTTTAGATTGACTAAGCTTTCTGTTTCTTCAAGCTCATTTTCCATGACTAAGATTCTTTTATTTGTTTTGGTTTTTAGATTTATTTATTATTATATCTAAGTATACTGTATCTGTCTTCAGACATACCTGAAGAGGGCATCAGATCTCATTACAGATAGTTGTGAGCCACCATGTGTTTGCTGGGATTTGAAATTTGGACCTTCGGAAGAGTAGTCAGTGCTCTTAACTGCTGAGCCATCTCTCCAGCCCTTGAGATTCTCTTTTAAGTCTTTCTTTCTATATTGCAAAAGTTTCTTCCTTCTTTTAATCTTCTGATATATGCTGTTGAAATTGGACTTCATCTCCAGTTTTATTTCAGTCTGTCCTCTCTTTAGTTATTCTAATTTTTAATTATATTCTGCTTTCATATCTTGAATCTGTTTCTTATTTCACTCAGTTGATTGTGTTTTCATGGTCTTCACTGGTGTATTTGTTCATATCATCTTTAAAGTCCTTGAACATAATTGTAATTGTCATTTTGGAGTCCCTGACCTTCAGCTAAAATGCCACAGAGGCAGAATATAGGCTGTTTTAGTTCTGACCAAAGATGTAACAACTTAAAAATAGAATGATATGGTCTAGAAGGATTGACTGAAGCAGATAGGTAGCAGCAGGTTTACCAGTACTCTGAAGTCTCCAGAATAGAGGAAGCAAACAAGGACACAGTGGCTCACCTGAGTCCCAGCCAGATGTAACAGTTGTGAAGTTCTCTGGTAGTACACAGACTTGGCAGGAGTAGAGATGACCTAAGAGGGATGGCTGCAGGAGATGGTGAGAAAGAACTACAGCACTTCTGGGTCTCTTTTATGAAGGTAATTCTCAGAGGGGTGAAGGTGATCTGTGAGTAGCTTACAGGGTAGATATGAAGAATTTATGATTTTGAGTATAGTGGGGAGCAAAGATCTTGCTACTGATGCATGTTCACTACCAATATAGCTATGTGATCATATTAAAATTTATGACAAACTTCTTTGAGCATATATTTTAGGAAATAATTGTTAAAGATGTTGATGAATTTATTAAAAAATATTGCAGAGCTTATTCAGTCATCCTAATAATAGTTATTGTACTTTATTTAATATTAAGAACTATATTAAGTCCAACTGATAGCTGACTGGTTACTTATCCTTTGTTCATGCTTAATCAAGAGCTAAAAAATTAGAAATGAATTTTCAGGACTGGAAAACATTGCTCAGTTCATAAAAATGCTTGCTGTACAAACATAAGGATGTGAGTTCAATTCCTAGCACATGTATTGAAAGACCCCTGGGGGAGACCCCCACTCAAATCTCGGGAGGACGTACACCCAAGGAATC
>NC_045030.1:90798530-90809602 GCF_008632895.1 Mastomys coucha
TCTTAGGCCCATAACTTTTCTTCCTAGTCAGCACAGGTTTAAAGCTTTAATTTCTCCTTACAGTATTTAAAAAGTGAAAATGCAGGTACCGTGGAACATTCCTATAATTCCAGTTCTGGGTAGGTAGAGGCAGGAGAATACCTGTGGCTTACTGGTCAGTCAGTTGATATAGCAGAATCAGCTAGTAAAATGCTCACTGTGCAAATACAATGATCTTTGGCCTCTACAAACACTGATGTACAAACACATGCACATACCACTATATATAGTTAATGACAAAAAGCAATAATACAATTATGCAGTGACTTCCACTGAAGAAGTTTGAGTGACCGTGCCCAAACAACCAATGTCAGAATGTCCGTTAAGCTGCTAATAAGAGCTAGAATGTACTGACTTCTTGTTGAATGCTCTTTCTAGAAGTTAATAGGCCATTCTTATTAGAGTTCCATGAAGTAGATGCCACTGTTTTCATTACAGATAAGGAACTATGTATATTTAGATGTTAAATAACTTTACTCCATTTATATATCTAGTAAGAGCAACCAACACATGAAATCTCATTTTAAAGCTTGAGTCCTTAACTACAAGGTTATAGAACCATTTTAAGGCATCAGCAATAACTTGACAGAGAAGATATATAGAAATTGAATCAGTATGGATAGACTAAAACAGGCAGTACTTACTGAAGGCATCTCAGGAAGGGGTGGTATAAGTATTTGAATATATAAACTGGCTATATTTCAGACTTCTCACAAGCAAATCAGTCTACCCTGTCATTGATCCAGGAGAGTTGTAAAGTAATCAGAGTTAGGTTGACTGGCTAGAGGTTATAGTTGTAATACAATTCAGCAATAATGGGGAATAAGTATAGGTTTGCACTAAGCTAAGCATGGAGCACACACTGCTAAATTCTGTAGGGAATATAAGAATGAATTAAGTATAATCATGTCACCAAAAGTTTATACTCACAGAGTTATAGAGAGATGAAATATTTTAGACTTAATAATTTTATAGACATGCCAACTTTATCAAGGTCATTGAGCAGCTTACCCATAAGAGGAGCATTGAAATTGACCTTCAAAGCAAGACAGGAAATGCTAATTTTAAGATTGATAAGTATAGAATAATTTTAAGGCTAAAACATAATTTCCATGACTACATAATCAGAAATAACTAGTATGGAAGCAATTGCCAGAAAAGAAAATTCCAAGGTTTATTATTGGCTCAAAGTTAAAATATGTCAGCAAAGTAATTGTTTAAAGGAAGGAGGGATGGAGTGGAGAAATGTACACTCAAGCAGAGGCCCTACAAACAGCAGGTTCTCTTCCCTCAGTTGTCAGTTGTGGTCAAGTGTTCAGAGAATACTATGTCTGCCTTGGGACTCTGAAATCAATATAAGCAACTTGGCAAGAAGAGCGTATGATAAAAAGGCTCAGGAAATAGGTACTCTGAGCAAAGGTGTGGATATTCTGAGCTACACTGACCCACACAAGCATTCTAAGAATGGAGCTTCAACTAGTCTAACTTGGAATTGTTTTAAGGATGCATTCTTTTTTTGCTTGAAAATTACTTTGAAAATTAAATATGGCATAAATTTTAATAAAGTATTATAAGTCTTAGAATTAGAGATAGAAGAGCTTGGACATAAAAAAAATTAAAAGTTTCTTTAATATTATTATCTTGGACTAACTGAACATATCTGTGATTTTGTAACATTATTAATATATTTGGAAACAAATTAACATTTACTAAAGAAAATTTCTATTATTTCTCATTAAAAGAAATTCTAACTTGGCAATTACCACTTTAATAATTGATCAAATAAATTTACTCACAAAATCAATGCATTAAATTCATTCTACATAAGCATGAAATTATTATGAATTATAAGCACTGGTTAATATATTTAGCATTTCTTATAAATATTTTCCTGGGTTATAGATAGCCATGAAGGATTTGGAGATAGATCAGAAAAAAAAAACAGGCAAATTGTTTGGCCTTCAATATTGATTTTCTCTTTATTATAGACTTAGAGAATTAACAAGCTAGGTTAGGCCTTGTGGTATATGCCTATAGTCCTGGTTACTTGGGAGGATGAGGCAGGATGATGGTACATTCTAGGTCAACATAGATTAAAAAGTGAGTTCAGTGCCTTCCAGAGCAGCTTAGTGAGATCTTTTCTCAAGAAACATAATTGCCTAGAGACATGAGCATAGTGTTTAAGAACACTGCCTTTCAAAATGACCCAAATTTGGTTCACAGCACCTAACCAGGTGCTTTAGAACCATCTTTAACTCCAGCTCTGAGGGATTTGACAACCTCTTCTGGCTTCCTCAGGCAACAACACATGTGTACATACATACATACACAGATACACACACACACACACACACACACACACACACACACAAATGTATTAAAAATAACTAAATAAAAGTAGAACGGATACTTTTCAAAATTTCTTAGAATGGATAAAGGACAGACACTAAGCTGGGAAATTGAAGTTCTATCTCTGAGATCCACATGGTTTAAGGAAAGAACATATTCCTATGTGTTTTTTTACTTGTAAGTGAGTACTGTGCTGGACAGTGGTGGTGCACACCTTTAATCCCAGCACTTGGGAGACAGAGGCAGGCAGATTTCTGAGTTGGAGGCCAGCCTGGTCTACAGAGTGAGTTCCAGGACAGCCAGGGTTATACAGAGAAACCCTGTCTCAAAAAACCAAAACCACCCAAAAAAATGTAGTAAGTGAGCACTGTTGTATATACCTGTACACATACCACTAAATATATGAATATTTAAAATGTCATAATTTTCTTCATGAATAATAAAAGCTACAAAACATGAGCAAATGTAGACCAGTAGTACAATGTATGTCTAGAATGCACAGGGTTATAGATTTATTGCAAGCATGATAATGAAACAAAAGAGAAACACAAGAAACACAAGAAATTTATATATAAATTATCAAGTAAAGTTAAAACTAATAATGTTGTGCCAAGGACCAGTCTAAGCTTGAGAGAAGGTCTTGAGGAAGGGGTGAATGGAGCAGCTAAAGAATGACTTGGAGTCAGTAACGAATACAAGCTGATCTTCTCAAGATATCAAGATACTTGCTCAAGATAGCTCCCTCTCTCTTGCAGAACAAAGCCCAGTCTTTAACTTGCATAAGCTACTTCCCTAGAAATTGCATAATATTGATCATTTACTTCAAGATCCCTTTTGAGCATTCCAGGAATCAGCATTTTATGTCCTTAGCCACTTGACTCTTAGAAATAGAAACTGAAATACAGAGCACAATCAAAGCAAATGAACTAGACAGCAAGTGCACTGTTTTTGACATAGCAAACCTATTCTTTTCATCAGAAATTTTTTTTTTAGTTTTTTTAAGTTTTATTTTTTTATTACATATTTCCTTTATTTAGATTTAAAATGATATTTCCTTTCCCAGTTTCCCTTCTGGAAGGAAAAAACAATACCTGTTCCCTCTCCCCCTCTGCCTGCTCACCAACCCACTCTCTACTGCTTCCTGGCCCTGGCATTCCCCTACACTGGGGCATAGACCCTTCACAGGAACAAGGGCCTCTCCCCCATTGACGACTGACTTGGTCATCCTCTGCTATACATATGCAGCTAGAACCATTAGTCCCCCCATGTGTACTCTTTTGTTGGTGGTTGAGTCCCTGGGAGCTCTGAGGGTACTAGTTAGTTCATATTGTTGTTCCTCCTAAGGGGCTGCAAACCCTTCAGCTCCTTAGGTCCTTTCTCTAACTCCTTCATTGGGGACCCTGTACTCAGTCTAATGGATTGCTGTGAGCCTCTACTTCTGTATTAGTCAGGTACTGTCAGAGCTTCTCAGGAGACAGCTATATCAGGTTCCTGTCAGTGAGCACTTGCTGGCATCCACAATAGTGTCTGGATTTGATGATTGAATATGGGAGTGATTTCCAGGTGGAGCAGTCTCTGGATTGTCCAGTCCAGATATTGCCCCCCTTCCTGATCTCCTCACCCACAGTTACCCTGTCTTCAAGAGGATGTCCCCTTCACCCAGAGGCATCCCTAATCCCTCAGGCCTCAGTCTCTCCAGTATTAGGCTCTTCTCCCACTGAGGCCAGACCTGGCAGTCCTCTGTTATATATGTGATGGGGGTGGGGGCTCAGACCATCTCACATATGCTTCCTTGTTGGTGGCTCAGTGTGATCTCCGGGATCAGGGATAGTTGAGACTGCTGGTTTTCCTACAGGGTTGGGTGTAAATATCTGTTTCATCTTCTTATTGGGCCTCTCAGAGGGCAGCCATGCTAGGCTCCTGTCTGTAAGCACACCAGAGCATCAGTAATAGTATAAGGCCTTGCCATTGGATCCCAATTTGGGGCTGTCACTGGACCTCCTTTCCCTCAAGCTCTTCTCCATTTTTTGTCTCTGCAGATGTTTAGAAAAGAGCAAATGTAGGTCAGATTTTTTGACTGTGGGATGGCAACCCCATCCCTCCGCTTGATGTCCTTCCTGTCTTCTACTGGAGACAGAATCTATGATTTCCCTCTCCCCACTATTGAGCATTCCATCTAAGTAAGGTCTCTCGTTTTGAGTCCTGAGATTTTCTCACTTCCGAAGTCTCTGTTACTTTCTAGAGGGTTGACTCACCTCTTTCCTAACTCCCGAGGTTGCATATTTTCATTTATTCTGCTGGTCCTCAGGACTTCTCTTTTGTCTCCTTCACAATACTTGATCATGGTCCCCTTTTCTCCTCTCCCTTCCCTCTCCCACTTAGGTCCCTCCCTCCCTCTGCCTCTCCTGATTATTTTCTTCTCCCTCCCAAGTATGATTGAGGCATCCTCACTTGGGCAGTTCTACGTGTTAACCTTCTTGATTTCTGTGGATTTTTATCCTAGATATTAAGTACTTTTTTGGTGAATATCCACTTATTAGTGAGATTCCACCTTATACCAATCAGAATGGCTAAGACCAAAAAATCTAGTAATAGCACATGCTGGCAAGGATGTGGAGAAATAGGAACATTCTTTCATTGTTGCTTGGATTGCAATTTGGTATAACCACTCTGGAAATCAATCTGGAGGTTCCTCTGAAAACTGGAAGTAGATTTAAATTTTACCTGAAGACCCAGCTATACCACTCTTGGGCATATACCCAAAAGATGCCCCACCATACCACAGGGACATGTGCTCCAATATGTTCATAGCAGCTTTCTTTGTAGTAGCTAAAAGCTAGATACAACTCAGATATCCCAGAAACAAAGAATAGATACAGAAAATGTGGTTCATTTATAGGATTGAGTACTGTTCAGCTATTAAGAACTAGGACATCACAAGTTTTTCAGGCAAATGGATGGAACAAGAAAATATCATCCTGAGTCAGGTAACTCAGACCCAAAAGAACATGCATGGCATGAATTCCAAGACTTATTATTTGAAAGTATAAAGTGATCCAAGAAAGTAGGAATATCATTAAGCCTTTATCTATTTTCATACTTTTATACATTCTCAACCACAGTTTGAGTCGCATATGTAACTACCTCCTTTAGAGAGTATAATATCTGGATCAAATTTTGTTTTTGATGGTTTTCATGCAAGAGACCACCATTTTACCACCAATATTATCATCTATCTGAGCCTTGTTTTGTTTCGTTTTGTTTTTATTTTTTAACTATTCCTTTCTCTTTCCTGATCCAGGATTTTTTTTTTCTCTATTGACTAAATCGTGTCTTTTTTCTTAGTATCGCTCTGAGTAAGCTGATTCATTTATACAGGTACATGGAAGCAGTTCATACAATTAATATTACATCCTTATATTTTTGCATAGTTTAGTAATCTTGTAAAGAACAGCTCTTACACTGATTTATATATTCTTTAACACATGTTTTCCGAGTTCTTTCTCACAGCCTTCAAGGCTGTCCTGAATGTTAGTGTCATCATTTTGCTGATCATCACCAGATACATTTTAGCTTCCTGGAATCCTGCTGTTTCTGATTATCATGGAATCATTAATCTCCGTAGGAAGAACATTCCCCAATAACTTTGATGAGGAGAATATTACTCAAAGGAGGATCATGAATAAAATATGCATATTATTATGCAAACAAGCTTACACCTATAGCAACTGTCAGTACTTGAGGAGACCCTTGTTTTACAGGCTTTGCTCTAGAGGTTGGAACCATGTCATACCATCACTTCCACAGCCATGACAGACATGGCAATGTTGTAAAATAAAAATAAGCCTGGTGTGACCATGCAGTCCTATAATCTCCACACTCTGTAGACTAAAGGTATCAAATCTGTATTAGGTTATATAGTGATTTCCAAGACAAATGAAATATTCCTAAGGAATTCAGAAGAATTTGGATGTTCTTAGGGGATTAAACAGATTGGCTGTGAAAAAAGGGAAAATATAGCCTGATTCACAGGAGGGAAAGGAGACAGCTTTGAAGAAGTTATACATTAACACAATGTAAGGATATTGTGAAAAGATAAATCCACTAGTACAAAAATTGTAATAATGCCTATGCTTTTGAGAAATAGGTAGTGTGTTTGAGAAACAGTGAAATATTAAAGATAAAATCACAGAATTGATGACACATAATATATGCGTGCTTCAAACCTTTTGTAATCTTTGACTTACTTGGAAAAATAATTATTTTTCAGAGTTTTAACTTAAGCAAAAGAAAGTTATGATTTGATTTCTGTTTCAAAAGGCTCATATTGGGGTATATAATCAACAAGATTTTAAAGAACTACTTATAAATACTTTTATCTTTATACAATAGCCAACTTGAAGAACTAAGTTAAGTTTACAAAAACTTTGGAAACCAGGAAAACAAGACACTGTAGAAAATAAGTAAGAGGCATGCAAGAGCATAGAAGGACAGTTTCACATTACATGTATCAACCCTCTTCAACTCCAATAAGCATATGGTAGAAGAGATATCCTATGCTCCATCAGGGAGATTTATTGAGAAGTTTGACTTGTACTCCAGCATAGGGCCTGACATATTAAGGAACTCAGTTTGAAGGGAGGGGCTAGGGAGGAGGAAGAAGGGGAAGAGGTGGAAGAGGGGGAGAATTAAGAGGAAGGGCAGGAGGAAAATGTAGTAATAGTAATAGTAGTAGTAGTAGTTATAGTAGTAGTAGTAATAGTAGTAGTAGTAGTATCAGCAGTAGCAGCAACAGCAGCTTAGAGTTGGAGAGCTGGATCAATTTTAAGAGAAATTTTTGCTCTTGCAAGATTCCCACATTTATTTCTCAAGACCAAAGTATGGCAGCCAACCATCTCTTGTAACACCAACTCCAGAGACTCTAATACCCTCTTCTGACCTTCTAAGGAACTATGTTCATATACATATACTCATACACATGTCACAAACATTTTAAAATAAGAATAGAATGGATTATTTTAAAAAATCTGATTTAAAAAATATGAGAAAGTATGAGAATAAACATTTGTTTGTGGGCAACACATGAATTAGCAATCAGATTATAATAAACTAAATAAATATAGATAGATAGATAGATAGATAGATAGATAGATAGATAGATAGATAGATAGACAAAAATATTTCATTGTTACTGGCCATGAAAGAAGTACATGCAATTTTCAAAGCATTGAGGAAAAGATTCCAAACAAGAGTACTGCTTGAGTACATGTCTTTAATAAATAAAGGTAAAAAAGACACTCAAACAAAAGCTAAGGGAATTCATTTTTAGTAAACCTGTTTTACAAGAAATACTGAAGGGAGATCTTCAGGATTAAAGACAAAGTCTCTCATTAGTTACTCATTAATATGTCAAAGCATTAAACATTAAACTCACTGATGAGAGTAAGACTACAGCCATATTTAGAAAACTGTAATATTTCTAAGGTGATGTGTAAATAACTTGTTTGTTTAGCAAAAACTGTTGAAAATTAAAACTTAATAATTCTTTCAATAATTCATTATAGTCTACAAACTATAAAAAGAACCCAAACCATGACATTAGAAGTCTGACATGTTAAGGCAGATAAAATAAAAACATATAACTCATGAGCACAAATAATTTTATGTAGTTATAAGTTCAAATACACTGCTATGATTTTGTAACTGTAACATGAAAATTTATTTAAAAATGAATTTAAAATATATCAGTAAAATTTTGCCAATTATAAAAGTTTAAAGCCAAATAATGATGAAAAAAACTAGAGTAGAAGTAAACTATTAACAATATCCATTATTTGTAAATGATTACTTTGAGTATAAATGCATTTTTAGTCAAAAAATGTTGAGTCAGTTGAATGAATTATTTAAAAGATTACAGGGATAAATTTATGTAGTAATTGTATAATAATAAAAATATTAGTCATCATTTATGTCTAGCAATTGTAAAACTGTTCAGCTAAGGTTGAAGGATCTCAATATATAAAACAGGAATGGATAGGGCTAAAGAGAAAGATAACTACAACAGAGTAATTTAAAGGACTTCAAAAATGGATACCTAATGTGAACAGAAAATCAATAATGAAACAATAAACAAGTAGCAGAATGACACCAGCAGACAGATGGGCCTAGCAGACATATACACAGAAGTCTATTCAACAATACATTCATATACAGTTTCATAAACACATACAAATTGTTTTCCTGGCCAAATCATGTATTAGTGAAACATAAGTCAAAATAAACTTGAAAAATACTGAATTAAGAGACTGAAACACAGAAGATAAGAAGAAAGGCAGGGAAAGAAGAGAACAACAGTATATTTTCTAAGAGAGTGAAATTATCAAACAAAGGAAGAATTTTGAAAACTAACATGTATATTGAAGTTAAACAATATTTCCCCAAATATCCAATGAGTCAAACCAAAGACAAAATTAAGTGGGAATTAAAACAAAACCAAACAAAGAAACCAAACAACAACATCACCCTCTACCCCGCAAAAAACAGTGTTAACAGTTAGAGCATGGTGATCATGCCTGATACTCTGATTCAATCCCCTATGAGCCATATGAAACATTTGTGGGACTGGAGAGATGACTCAGTAGTTAACAAAGCTTGCTGTTGTTTAAAAAATTCAAATTTCTATTCTCATTATATCAGATAGTATAGCTTAAAACCATCCTTACCTCTAGGTCAAAAGGATCAGACTCCCTCTTCCGACCTCTCTTGGTACCTTTATTAACACACACACACACACACACACACACACACACACACACACACACCAGCCTTTGATATTCTTGTAGCCCTACTGGATGAAGACAAATAAATTCCAATTGATCCCGATATACACTTTTTTAAGTGGACTATTTAATTCTGTTTACTAATACTAATGCGAAATATTTTAAATTATCATTATCAGAGATATTTGTCTATGATTTTCTTTTTTTCATAGTACCTTTAATTTTGGCTGTATTGCCTGAAGTTGGAGGGACTTTTCTTAGTAGTGCTGAAGCTTACACCTGGTTAGGCAAGTGTTAGAGTCTGAAAATTAACCCTAGGTATGAAAGTGACCCAAATCTTCATATTATGAAATATATGAGAATTAGAATTGATTCTCATCCAAATGTTCAGCAGAAATTAGCAGGAAAACTCTGAGGTCATATAGTGATTTTGTTAGGAGTCATTTGATTGTTGACTCAGTATCCTTTTCTTTCTTTTTTTTATAAAATAAATAAAATAAATTTTATTTTTTAAGAGAAGTGGGGGAGAGAGATAGAGACCCTGTGATTGGGCAGCTCATGGATCAGCAGGAATAATATAAAAAATAGCCAACTTACCAAGGCAATCTACAGATTCAATGCAATCCCCATCAAAATTGCAACTCAATTCTTCACAGAGATAGAAAGATCAATAATCACCATCACCTGGAATAAGAAATACCTCAGCTTAGTGAAAACAATTCTCAACAATAAAAGAATTTCTGGGGGAATCACTATCCCTGATCTCAAGCTATACTACAGAACAATAGTGATAAAACTGCATATATTGGTACAGAGACAGACAGGTATATCAATGGAATAAAATTGAAGACACACAAATATACCCACACACCTATGATAACTTGATCTTTGACATAAAAAAAAGCATCCAGTGGAAAAATAAAGCATTTTCAACAAATGGTGCTGGTCCATCTGGTGGTCTGCATGTAGAATAACATAAATTGATCAATTTTTATCTCCTCTTACAAAGCTCAAGTGGATAAAGGACTTCCATGTAAAAACAGATATGCTGAATCTAATAGTAGTAGAAGTGAGAAAGAACCTTGAACACATAGGCAGAGGGTAAAATTTTCTGAACAGCACACCAATGTCTCAGACTCTAAGATCAACAATTGACAAGTGGGACCTCATGAAACTGAAAGGCTTCTGTAAGACAAAGGACACTGTCAATAGGAAAAAAGCCAATCTACAGGATTGGAAAAAATCTTCACTAATCCTACAACCAACAGAGAACTAATATCCAAAATATATAAAGAACTCAAGAAGTTTAACTCCAGAGAAACAAATAATCCAATTAAAAATGGAGATCAGAGCTAAATAAAGAATTCTCAACTGAGGAATATCTAATGGCTGAAACACACTTGAAGAAATATTCAACATCCTTAGACGTCAGGGAAATACATATCAAAATGACCCTCAGATTCCACCTCACACCAATCAGAATGGCTAAGTTCAAAAACTCAAGGACAGCAGATGCTGACAGGGATGTGTAGAAAGTGGCACATCCCTTCATTGCTGGGGGAATTGCAAACTGGTACAACTCCTTTGGAAAACATTCTGGCAGTTCCTCAGAAAACTGAAAATAGTTCTATCTGAAGACCCAGCTATACTACCCATGGTCATATACTCAAATGATGCTCCAACATGTAACAAGGACATGTAGTCCACTTTCTTCAGACTCCTTTCCTTAATGATTCATTCAGATTTTGTTTTCCTTATGATTCTGCCATGCATATTTATGATATTCTCTAGAATAAATCAGAAATGAAAAAGTATGTTAGTTATCATTTTATGAATCAGTGAGTTTTCATGGAATTACTTAAAGGAATATGGGTGATTTACAGGACTAGAATGACTCAAAGACAG
>NC_045030.1:90809629-90811835 GCF_008632895.1 Mastomys coucha
ACAAATGACAACTTGGAAAAATTAGGAAACTTCAAGGCAGCTTGAAAGCCTGAAGAGAGTCTCTTCCAAGTGTCTATTTTGGTCTAAACCTTTTCCACCAATCCTGGCTGGTGTATGCTTCTTCCAGGCAGCTGGTCTACTTTCAGTATTTTTTGTAGTTTGGCTTGTCTGAGAATCTTCTTTACTGTTTAACTTGTTTACTCTTAGTAAGGAGAGCTCTAGTGAATCTGGTCAGTTTCATGGACTTATGGACACTATTTTGAGTTGTTTACCTTTTTGCTTAATGATCTTCTCTGCAGAATGAAGACTTTCAATCTATAGATAAAAGTGCTACACAACCTAAAGACAACGTTTTTTGTATTAGCCTGGATAGACATAATTGTTCTTTGACCTGGACAGGGTCTTGATTCAGAGGACCATGAGATCAGAAAAAGAAGAAGAAGAAGAAGAAGAAGAAGAAGAAGAAGAAGAAGAAGAAGAAGAAGAAGAAGAAGAAGAAGAAGAAGAAGAAGAAGAAGAAGAAGAAGAAGAAGAAGAGGAAGAAGAAGAGGAAGAAGAAGAGGAAGAAGAAGAGGAAGAAGAAGAGGAAGAGGAAGAAGAAGAGGAAGAGGAAGATAGAATGAGAAAGTTTGGGATTGGGAGGTCTTGCACAAACTATGTCAAATGTCAAACATGTTTATTAAGAAGCATAGCATCTTACTGTTTCCAATGGAGAAAATGGGGGAAAACAGCTGAAACAATTATACAATGTTTGTCAATGAAAAAGTCACCAGGAATATAACAAAACAATGTTGTATCAAGAGAACACAGAATATCTTAAGATCATTATGGATTGAGTACATGGTGGCCTTGAGACTGTTAACTTTAGTCTCTTTACGGGGAGGGGAGAGCCAAGCTTCCAAGAGCTAAAACCTTACTTCCCTTAATGTCCTTGTTCCCAGCATTAGATTGGCCTTCCCAAGTCTGCTCCTGGAAAAGGACATAAAACTGGGTTCCTTTTATCCTTTGAACAGGGCCTCTGACAAAGTTTTGGTTCAGTTCAGCTCTCAGGAGTTCCCACAAGTTTCCTAAAGTCTTGTAACTCTCTCCCTTCTTTGTTTTCATAGTATAATACATTTTCTGTCCACAGTGGTCAGCATTTGCCCTCTAGAGTATACATACTGAAAGTCTTGTTCTAATTATTATCCTTGGATATCTATCTCAATTTAGAATCATAAAAAAGGCGAGAGAAGTCAAATTTATTGGTGATTTCCTGTTGGGCATGGAGCCTCCCTTTAAATGTTCTTTGAATACTCAGCAAAATAATGGAGAAACACCATTTTTTAGAGTGGTTTTCAAGGGGAGATAGCTTCAGTGTTAGGGGTAGGGTCTTCTATTCATTTCTCCTCTCAGTGCTGAGACCCTACCTGCCTTAGTCCTATTGCAGAGACTCTCTATGGTTTGGTCCTGTTGCAGGCCCAGTGCATGCTTCCTGGTATCTGTGAGTTCTTATACCCATCAGTTCTGTAATGTTTAGAAACTTTTATTTCCTCAGCATCTCCCATCTGCTCCATACATGTCTTTCTTTTCGTAGGTGTATTTATTCTACCTGCCAAATCCTTTACTTTATACCTAACCTCTGCAGTTAGCAAAAAAGCAACTTCCTGTGAACACATTTTTAAAGGGAAATACTGTTAGAAACAAAATAGGGACAAGCATGCCTTTATGATTTTCATTGGAACAGTAGTAGACAGAATGGGAAATGACTTGTTAATTTGCAGATTATCTATATGCTTATCTTCTGAAAGTTGTATTACATGCAAAAATAGGGATAGGATAAGGAGCAGAAAAGCTAGTTCATTGTTTAAGAGAACATCACAAGTTTGTTTCTCAGCACCTACACTGAGTATTTCTCAACTGCTTATAATTGCAGCTACAAAGAAATCCAGTGCATTGTCTGGCTTTTGTACACCAGTATCCCAAGATATGGCAACTATTGTGAAGTGATATCAAACTTGTACACAGCCCCTTCCAGTATATTTGATGCTTTCAAATGAACTCATTTGTGAGGATGTGGAGAAAGAGGAACACTCCTCCATTGTTAGTAGGATTGCAAGCTGGTACAACCACTCTGAAAATCAGTCTGTCAGTTCCTCAGAAAATTGGACATAGTACTACCTGAAGACTCAGCTATACCACTCCTGGGCATATACCCAGAAGATGCTCC
>NC_045030.1:90812095-90830957 GCF_008632895.1 Mastomys coucha
AGTGGGGGATGGGGAACTGGGGGTAGCCACCAGCTAGTCCTAGATGCCAGGAAAGCAAGAAGTTCCCAGGACCCATCTGTGAGGATATAAGCTGAAATACCCAACAACAGGGAGAACCTGCAGAAACTGTATCCAGATGTTAGGCAAGGCCCCCAGTTGAAGGATGGTGCCACCCATTCATTTCCAATTTTTTAGCCCAGAATTGCTCCTGTCTAAAGAAATACAGGGACAAAATGTGGAGCAGAGATGGAAAGAAAGGCCAACCAATGACTGGCCCACCTGGGGATCCATCTCATATACAGACACCAAATCCAGACACTATTGTAGATGCCAAGAAGTGCTAGCTTACAGGAGTCTGATATAGCTGTCCCCTGAGAGGATCTGCCAGAGCCTGAAAAATACAGAGGTGGATGCTCTCAGCCAACCATTAGACTGTGCTCATGGTCCCCAATGGAGGAGCTAGAAAAAGGACTGAAAGAACTGAAGGAGCTTGCAGCACCATAGAAAGAACAACAATATCAACCAACCAGATTCCCCTCCTGAGCTGCCAGGGACTAAACCACCAACCAGAGTAAACATGGAGGGACCTATGGCTTCAGCTGCATATGTAGCAGAAGATTGCCTTGTTGGATATCAATGGGAGGAGAGGACCTTGGCCCTGCGAAGGCTCAATGTTCCAGTGTAGGGGAATGACAGGAAATGGATGTGGAAATTTTTGGGTGGGTGGGGAAGTACCCTTATATTAACAGGGGGGTGGGATAGAGGGTGTCCTGAGGGGAAAAGGGAAAGTGGATAACTTTTGAAATGTAAATTCATGAAATATCCAATTAAAAAATACACTGTTTCTCTGATTTTCTTTTCTCGGCCCTTTTGTTGTTTGTATATAGGGCTATGATTTTTTGTGAGTTATTTTTTCCCAGCTCTTTTGCTGAAAGAAGCTGTAGGAGTTTCCTGGTAGAATTTTAAGGGTCATTTAGAAATACAACACATCTACAAATACAGCTTTGACTTCTTCCTTTGACATTTGTATCCTCTTGATCTCCTTCAGAAGTTCCAAGATTCTTGCCCTATAGTACTTCAAGTACTATACTGAATAGATATGTATGGAGAGAGTGGACAAACTTGTCTTTTTCTAGATTTTAGTAGAATTGTGTTTAGTTTATCTATACTTCAGTTGATATTTGCTTTGATGGACTTCCTGTAATTGTCTTTGTTATGTTTGTGTAGGTCCCTTGTATCACTATTCTCTCCTGGACTTTTATCATGATGGGATGTGGGATTTTGTCAAAGTCCTTTTCCATGTTTAGTAAGCTGTTCATGTAGGTTTTTTTGTCTGTTTATATGTTGGATTACATTTATCTATTTATGTATATTGAACCATTCTTCTGTCTTTGGGATGAAGCCTACTTGATCATGGTGGATCCTATTTTTGATGTGTTACTGAATTCAGTTTGCAAGTATTTCTTGAGAATTTTTGCATTTATGTTCATAGAGGAAATTGATCTGTAATATGCCTTCTTTCTTGTGTTTTTATCTTTATGTGATTTTTGGTGTCAGGGTAATTGTGGTATCATAAAAAGAATTGTACAATGTTTCCTCCATTTCTAGTTTACAGGAAAAAAAAGAGGAGTATTGATGTTTATTCTTCTTTGAAAATCTGGTAGAAGTCTCTGTTTGAATCCATCTTTCTCTGATTTTGGTTGATAGACTTTTAATTACTGCTTCTATCCATTAGGGCTTATAGGTCTGTTTAAATTGCTTATTTATCTTTATTTAACCCTGGTAGATAGTATGTATATTAAGAAATATATCCATTTCTTTTAGGTTTTTCAACTTTTTGAAGTACATACTTTTAAAAGTATATTCTTATGATTCTCTGGATTTCTTTGCTTCTGTTGTTACATACCATTTTTATTAGTAATTTTGTTCATTTGAATATTCTTTCTCTCTGCCTTTTAATTAATTTGGCTTTGATATTATATGAATAAAACTCTAACAAAAAGAAGTCTTAGAATATTTTTTTTGAAATTTCAAGAATTGTAACAAAGATAATTACAGGAAGTCCACCAAAGCAAATTTCTACTCTACATAGAAATTTATTTTGTTTTTACATATCATCAAAAAAAAAGAACTACCAAAAATAAAATTAAGAGAATTACATTCATATTAGCATCACAATAATCAAATATTTCAGAAAAATGAAAGTGATAAAAGACATACACTTGAATAGTATGAAATAATGATGAAATTAATTAAAAGGGAATAAATTTAAAAATTAATTTGTATATTAGAAAGCTTACTATGCTGTCATAAGTAAAATAGAACAGTGAAATCCTAGAAATAAAAATTGAAGTAGAGTTTCTTAGTATTTGTTTTGGTGAAAAGTGCTTGAACATTACCCCAGAAGCATAAGCAACAAATTGACAAGCAGTAGTGCATCAATCAAAAAAGCTTTCACACAGAAATAGTCAACAGGAAGAGAAGGCAAGTTACAGAATGCAGACAAAATACACCCAGAAGGGAAACAGACAGTGCTAATGCAAAAATTAATATGGGGCTACTAATAAATATAAGACTTAGAACTACCAAATGACCCAACTATCTTTTTCTATATACATAACCAAATAAAATGAAATAAATATCACAAAGGGATAGTTCCACCTCAATACTGATACATCATTATTCATAATAGTAAATAGGAGAATAGAGCCCATGTTAGGTGACAGAAGAATGCGCAAAGTGTGGTCTCTGTAATTCAATGTTTGCAGATTTAAACAAGAAAGGAATTTTGACATTTGTAACTATATATATGAATCTGGAGGATACTAGACTAAGTGAAATATGCAACATATAGGGGAGTGTACTACACTACTCATAGAAGCTACCTATAATAGACTCACAGAAAGAGTATACTGAAGCAATTGCCCCAATTATGAGGCATAGACATTGGGCATTCAATTGATATGAAATTTCAATCTTTCTAAGGTATGAAACTCATTTGTATAATTTAGTGCCAATACTAAACAATATCCTGTACTTTAAAATTTGTTAATAGGAACTATTAAGCAACATTGTGATATATGCACATCAGAAGCAAAAAGGAAAAAATAATCAATCACAAAATAGGGAGAGAAAACACCTTGAGAGTGTTGAATACATTTTTAGTATGGTGATGTTCATATACATACACATACACACAAAAAATATATGTATTATTATATTACTAGTGTGTGTCTCTGTGTGTATGTGTATGTGTGTGAGTGTGTGTGTGTGTGTGTGTGTGTGTGTGTGTGTGTGTGTGTGTGTGTATGCATCAGTATGTTCCCTGGTGCATATGTGGAGATCAGAGGATAACTTTTCAGAGTCAGGTATCTCTTTCTACCTTGGATCCTGGGAACACAGTTCAGGTCTTGAGGCTTATAGCTATTATTTTTTACATGATGAGCCATCTTGGCAGCTCTACATGCATGGGTTTTGTGTGTGAATTTTGTATGTACCTTAATAAAGCATTTGAAAAAGCAAAAGAAGATTATTCCACTACAGAAAATTCTGTTCAATAGCCCTAACTAGAGATTTGTAAGGAGCATGATACTTTAAAAATTTGCCAGACATCTCTGATATCCTTCTTTTTAGATTTTATAATCTTTGATAATTATAGAAACATAATAGAAAAGATGATACAAATTTTGTATTATTTACATGGTGAAACAACTATATTAGTCCTGTATTTTTCCTATTTTCCTTTGAATTTGTCTTACTTCCTCTTCTTTTATGGTCTTGCAATTTTTTGGTGCTATTTTCTCACCATCTAGAATTAGAAATCAATTCTTTTGTTTAAAATGTGTGTTTCCCTCTCTAATTATAAGCCGCTGCTACTTTATATAACAAAAGAATTGATTTCTGAAAGCTCTATTCAGACATTAGAAAAACCAACAATTGGAATTATCATTCAAATCAGCGTCCCTTATGAGCATTAATAGGCAAAGCTAAGATGTAGCTTTATTTTTAGACTTACTTCTTCATTCCTCTACTTTCTGCCTATCTTGTATCATAGCACGCAGTTTTCTTTGTCTCTTAAATTTTGGCTTGTTTTCTGCTCATTTTAGTGCATTGCTAATTATCTAGACTTCTTGAGGTGAGCTTTTAAGTTTCCTTTGTCATTTGATCATTTGTATCTTTAGTCTGAGTGTCACATTTTCTTCCTTGCTGTGTTACATACCACTAGGTAATGCCTGCTTCAAACTGCACTTAGTAGAAGTGCTGGCTAGAGTTTGAGGTTGAAGAGCTAGCATATTTATTCTCATGTCATTACCTCGGGAGTAACCTTTATTATCTAAAGAAACTGGATCCAGACTCACAAAATAGTACCTCCAACAAGTGCCCCAGAATAATGGACACTCCTTGTTAGTTGCAGATCCTTTCTGCCCACTCCCAGGATAGATGGACACTCTCTCAAACAGCTTCTTTTTGAAGTTTTCAGCTCCTGTGAAGGTTAGCAGGTTGTGTTAAACAATATCAGTTTCTTGTATTTTCACTATAGCTCCAGTAATGGTAGTAACATCTTACATTTGATGACCTAACAGTTATCTCTTTTAACCTTGTTATTTTATGAGCTTTTCTAACAGTTTCTGACTTGGTTGCTGTAGAAAACTTTCTCTTCATTGAAGGGACATCGGTTTGGTTTATTATTGTTATTATTTTAATTTATTTTATTCTTCTGACTATGCTGTGACTGACAGTCCCAAATAGCTAGTTTGGTATTTAAAGAGAATGCATAAGCTTAGAAGCAAATGACTTTAGAGCCAGAAGGACTCTGTCTAAATTTCAAATACATTATTTTCTTAGTGTGCAGCTAGAAAATGTGCTAATATTTTTGAGTTTCAATAGCCTCATTTCTGCAGCTTAGGAAAGAATTCCAATTTCACTCCTTGATCATAAATGTTGAATGACATAACTAAAGTGACTGTGTGTAGAAAACATCTAGCATGAGTTTCTAAATGAATATTTAGAAGAGTGCCAAAGGTTTTTCTTCCTTTATTTTAGGAGGCAACTTACTTGTTGGAACTTTCACTAAGAGATCATCTAATTGGCAGCCCCCAAACAAGATTGGTGAAAATGGTTCATATGTGTTTCGATCTGTACTGTTATTTTCTCAGAGCTCATGCCATGGATATATTTTGCTATTAGAAAGCCACAGCCTAATGCATAAGAAACATCACTAAAATATTCATTCTGTTATTCCCATGTCTTCTTCTGACTCTAAAGGGCAACGAGAAAGAGTCTAGCTACTTTTGTGTCTCTGTTTACACTGGGGTACGTCTTTATAGATGCCCAAAACAAAGTGGAATGAAATAGAGAGTATACTATGAGCAAAAGGATTCTAGTTCACAGCTTATATTTCAGTGATTTGTCAGAGAGGGTTATCTTTTCTCATCAGCAAGCACATCAATAATATTCTTGTTCTAGGCAAACATACCGCCTAATACTAGTGCAATTCCAGTTATTATAGAATTATGTTTGACCAACTGTGTTTCACTTCACTTAATTTTTTTATGGTAAGTTGAGGTAAATGTACAAAGCAAAGGAGTGTAATACAATCCTTTCTCATTCTTCTTAGGGAATGGGCTTGACTTAGTGCTGGACCTTTTGCCCAGTATGTTCAAGGTCCTGGGTTCTCTCCTCAGGAGCAAAAGGAATGTTAATTAAAGTTCATAAACTTTCCAGAAAAAGGAATCAAACAAAACTAAAAACATATTTACCTCCCTCAGACTCTGTTATAGTTACCTCATTTTGCTAAATAGATAGCCTATATTTCATGGTGTTCTTTGTTCTCTATGGATTCATCTCACAAGCACACATTCTCAAATATCATAGATTATTTGTACTTTTTATATATTACTTGAAAGAAATAATCTACATCAAAGATCTAGGTTCTTCTATTCATTTTTACTGTTATGGTAAGATACATCCAACTATAATTTGTTATTGTATATGTTTCACAGTATCTGACTAACTACAGTGTATATAGTTAAGGACTCTAAGATCTATAATCCATTCCATGGCTCATATGCATTACTAATATTTTTTTCTGCTCAGATTATCCAAAGTTTAGTATGAGAAAGCCACATTAGATTCCTGTGTGCACTGTTTAGTCATCTCTTTGCCACTCATTGTGGACTACCTATTTTCTAGCATTAAAAAGAGGGTGGAACAAGAGGGGATAAAATCTGGAGTATAAAAAAAAAAAAGAAAAAGAAAAACAAAAGAAAAAAGTCTTTCTCTCTTCTCTTGAACATTAACCTGTTGGCAGTTTTGTGTGCCATTTCTCTCAGAAGTCCAAATTAGAACTTGAATATTACATGTGATAGTTTTATTTAAATATCATTCCAGTTACTTTTCCATTGTCTTTTGTTGACTCCTCCCTGTCTCCCTCATCATCTCTCCCACTTCTCAACCTCCCTTCCTTTTACATAGTAGAATTTTACCATTCTCTCACTATTTCTGGACTTTGGGTTCTAGAGGAGACACTCAGTCTTTGTGATTTGGGTAGGCTATTAAAGCATTATTTTCTTAACAAGTTGTAATTACACATGTTGATCTTTGACAGTCCTAATGGTATAAAGCAGCTTTAATCTGCTGTAACTATAACTTCTTTTGATTTTTCTTTATATTTTCATTCGGATTTCTGGCTCAACTTATTCATATGAGAATGTGATGTTGCTGATATTTTTCTACCTTTTTCTGACTAGTCAAGTGATCTTGAAACTCAGGCTCCAAACAAGGAAAAGGGATTTTGCTTTTTTTTTTTTTTTTTTTTTTTTTTTTTTTTTTTTTTGTTTCTTTGTTTTTTAAAGACTTCCAGTTCCAGGCTGGAGAGATGGCTCAGCAGTTAAGAGCACTGACTGTTCTTTCTTCCAAAGGTTCTGGAGTTCAAATCCCAGCAACCACATGGTGGCTTACAACCATCCATAATGAGGTCTGATGCCCTCTTCTGGTTTGTCTGAAAACAGTAACAGTGTACTTAAATATAATAAATAAATAAATCTTAAAAAAATAAAGACTTCCAGGTCCCCAAGTTGGGAAAGTATATCTTACTACATATTATATTTTTAATCTGTATATTTTTCTGTTTTCTGGTCTTCTATTCACTTGCCTTTTAGGATAAACATTCACTGATAGGAAGTATTTCCATGAGTAAATATTTGAAGTAAATGTTGCAGTACTACTTTTGTTCTGTTTGGAGATTCAAATATATGTCATAATTACATCTCTAAAAAAACTGGAATAAAAAACTTTGATTATATTCATATGACTCTGCTTGTTGAAATATTTTACATGAAATATATTTATAACATACAATCTAGCTTTATACATAAATAGTTTTGTCATATATATATGTATATATATATATACATATATATATATATATATATATATATATATATATGTATTCTCATCCAAGCACAACAGGTTTAATAGTTATTTTTTTCAACACTGAGTACGAAAGCTATAATTTTTTTAATTGTTTTGGGTAGTTGGTTTGTTAGGTTAGTTTGGTTAGTTGGTAGGGGTTTGGTTGTTAATAACAATACAATACTTTTCCCTGATGGATTATTCCTTTTAGTTAGTGATCAATAAAGCTGAGAAAGTAAGCACTATTAATTTACCTCTCAGTTTTTCATTAGTATTAACAAAACTCACAATAAATAGCAGGGTTAGGTACTGGACACATGTTCCAGTTGCTCACTTCACATGACAAAAAGCCAAGAAAGCAAGTGGGGATTGAAATCAATTCCAAGCTCTCCAAAATGTCACTGCTTCTTGGGAAAGAGCTGTGTATGCTGGGAGTAGGCAATGTCTTTTCTAATTAGCACAAAATATCCATCTGTGCACCAAGATTCAGACTACTGGGAAAAGCACACCTGGAGTTCTGTTTATATTGAATCATAACAAAGAGTTTCTTTGTGCCTAAGGTATCTAAACTATCTAAGAAGGTTTCATTGTTCTTTTCATTTTGCTAGTTAGGAAAAATTGTACTATGTGGACAACAAATAACTTGCTCATAATTCCACAAGTAATCTGAGTCCATACTATATTTAATGATCTCCTTTTAAAAGAAATTGTGTTCTAAAAAAGAAAGAAAAAACTGTGTTCTTAATCTGTCTCTTCTATGCACTGTATTTCATCATGTCATGTTATTTTTGTTATTTGTATCTGCTTCTTTGTGTATTAAAAATCATAAGAATGGCTCCAAAATAACAGAAAATAAATGTCCTTATAAAGTGATATGAAATCTGATAAGTGGTACTGAATGGAGGAAAATGACTAGCAGTAAGAGGAGCAGGGAGTCAGGAGAGTAGAGGATCAAGGGGCATTATTATGTGGAGAAGGTATATAGAAAAGGGGAAGATCAGAAACAAAGGATGTATAAAAATTCTATAATCATACCAATTACTTAGTGTGCTCACTTAAAAATACAAAATCCTCTGGAGTTATTATATATGTAATTTTGAATTTATTAATAAATTTATTTTGAAAATTTATTCCATACATTGTATTGGCATTTTTCTTTTCTTTTTTCTTTTTATTAGATATTTTCTTTATTTACATTTCAAATGTTATACCCTTTCCTCATTTCCCCTCTGAAATCCCCCTAGTTCATCCCCCCTCCCCCTGCTCACCAACTCACCCACTCCTGCTTCCCTGTCCTGGCATTCCCCTTCACTGGGGCATCGAGCCTTCTTAGGACCAATTTTTCTAAGCATAATTTTCTTTCTAATTAAATGTGATATAGAAGGATGCATTTAAGAATTTTCTGTGATAATTCTAAAGAATATAGTATAGTAAATAATGTTACTATATTAGGTTTATAAATTATAGGAATTATGTAAAATTGTTTTATTTTGAAATACTGTCTACTTACATTTTACATTTGTGAAATAGACCTGTACTTTAAGGCATCTCTAAACATAACTATGAAACTCAACTGTTCCATGAAAGTGGTATTCTCTTTATTTTCAAATTTTTGAAAAGACAGTGTTTCTTAAAAAGTCTCTAAATGGAAAATATTTAATAAATTATCACTTAAAACATGCAGATAATTCACTAGGTGGCAGACAACTGAATATTTTAGAAATATGAAAAGTTTTGTAATAATTTACAAAAACTAGAAACCTAAAAGTGAACATTACTAATGAAAAGATTTTGAAAATGGAATACTCTTTTTTGGTACATATTATTTTTCCCAAATATATTGTTATCTTGTAAAAGCAAATAGAAGAAGTTCATGGATTATTGTGTGAAAATGTTAAATCATGTGATTCAGTTTGTAGCTTGTAAGATTTCACAGAAGAAAATATTTAAACCATGTGAAGCCAAACACCATATATAATAACTGAAAAAATTATTTAGAAAAACATTATAAACAGGGAAGTGGTTAAGTCCATACATATTACTCTACTCCACATATTCCACATTGAAGATTGGTCATAGATCTCTAGAAGCCACAATGGAGTACACATGAGCAGCCTTCCTATCAAGCTGTGAAATATGCACCTATTTTTCATGTGGATCAGGGGAAAACTGTTACAAAGTAACAGGAACTCCCTTAGGTAGAAGTGTTCTTGTTAGAAATGGACCATTCTGATCGCAATCTGTAACTTTGATGGCTTTATTCTGAATAAACAAGTCACCTTTAATGCTATTGAAAAGAAAACTGTGCCGGGCGGTGGTGGCGTACACCTTTAATCCCAGCACTTGGGAGGCAAAGGCAGGTGGATTTCTGAGTTCGAGGCCAGCCTGGGCTACAGAGTGAGTTCCAGGACTGCCAGGGTGATTCAGAGAAACCCTGTCTCGAAGAAAAGAAAACTGAGTTTAATTCCACTGTTGTCTTAATATTTACTCAGTGTGGTTTGAGGGTTATTTCATGGCTTACACAAAAAAATGGTGCACTCATAATTGTGCTATAAGAAATTTTGGCTTTTATTTCTCACCTGCTCAGAATTTCAGAATTTTGCTTTTCTTCTTTATAATAATAATTATTATTAATTGTGCATCCTTATGAAAAATTATTTTCATAACCAATTATGTTCTAACACTTTTTTCTCTACTTCCTGTGCAATAATAGCACTTTGAGCTATTACTGTCAGGTCAAACATAACCAGTAAATTTTCACTAGCATAGTTCCCCAAGTGTATGAGCAGAAATCTTCTGTCTAATGGGGGCGTGGAGACCAAGATGCTGCTGCTACCAAGAGTATGTTCTGTCTTAGGAGAGAATTAACATAAAAGAAGCAATAGAAAGAGTTGGAGACTGTGATCAGAAATCAGTAATGACATTGTAATTGATATTTAGTAATAGCAGCCATGTCCACATTTCCTTTGTATACTATAGATTAAAATTAAATATCATCTTAATTAATTTAAATTAACTTTCTCTTCCCTATACTTAAATGACTGTGCAACCATTACCAAAAGCATTATGCTACTCCCATTTTTTGAATTTGGAATTAATTATTACAATTCATGTACAGACAAAAAATTAATTCTAAATTATGGGTAATTGATGAAATTTTCCAGTTTACTAACAAATGACTAACAACACACACTTTGGGCATCAATAATATAGTCTTGGTAAAATTATATCATTCAATGTTGTAAAGACCCACAGGAAAACAAAATGGCAGCACTTAAGGACAGCAAGAAAGTCCACAGAAAATACTTTAATACAATAAGACCAGAAATAATACAGCAATAGGATAATTAGCCATAAAATGTCTATGAAAATTTCTTATATATAATATAATTTTCATAAAGTAATATAGCAGGAAATTTAAGACAGTTTTCATACATAATTTCTTTTTAGAAATAACATTGCTAGACATGTGGGATATGAAAGATGAATTCTAATAGTGCCTCTTAGTATATTACGGATTTTTGAATTTCATAAAATTTTAAGACATTTTAATGATGTAGATCTTTGAATATTGTAGAATTAGGTAATTAGGAACTTGATATTTTAAAATTCTCTTTTGACGTATATATGCATCAGTGATTGTGTTCATAGCCTGTGAGAAAAAACTTAAAAGTGATAACCAATAAAAGTTTTGTTAGGATTTTGCTCTTCTGGCTTCCTTGGTTTCTAAGCACATTTATGTGGTTCACATACACACATGCAGTCACTTACCCTTGCATGTAAAATAAAATAAATACATGTTTACAATTATATTGATTTAAACTGCATTTGCTTATGTATACTTATGAAACATTTTGACTATTTACATTCAAATGTGTTTGATATTTCCAGAACCACACATTTAATAATGACTTTTTGACTTTTAGCTATAACATAAACAAAGATCAGACATCTACAACAAGCAGTGATCCCAATACAGGATATCTATTTTCCTTTTCATTCTCAAAAATACTCAACAAAATTCTTGCAAACTGAATCCAAGAACACATCAAAACAACCATCCATCATGATCAAGTAGGCTTCATCCCAGGGATGCAGGGATGGTTCAATTTATGGAAATCCAAAAATGTAATCCAATATGTAAACAAACTCAAAGAAAAAAAAAACACATGATTCTTTCATTAGATGCAGAGAAAGCATTTGACAAAATCCAACACCCGTTCACGATAAAAGTCTTGGAAAGATCAGGAATTCAAGGCCCATACTTAAACATAGTAAAAACAATATACAGCAAACCAGTAGCCAATATCAAACTGAATGGAGAGAAACTTCAAGCAATCCCATTAATATCAGGGACTAGACAAGGCTGGTTACTCTCTTCCTACTTATTCAATATTGAGAAAGCATTTAACAAAATCCAACATCCCTTCATGATAAAAGTCTTGGAGAGATCAGGAATTCAAGGCTAATACCTAAGCATAGTAATAGCAATATACAGTAAGCCAAACTAAATGGAGAGAAATTTGAAGCAATCCCATTAAAATCAGGGAGTAGACAAGGCTGCCCACTCTCTCCCTACCTATTCAATATTGTACTTGATATCCTAGCCAGAACAATCAGAAAACAAAAGGAGATCAAAGGGATACAACTTGAAAAGGAAGAAGTCAAAATATCACTATTTTCTGATGTTATGATAGTATACTTAAGTGACCCAAAAAAATCCACCAGAGAACTCCTAAAACTGATAAGCAACTTTAGCAAAGGAGGAACAGCAATATGAACTAGCCAATACCCTCAGAGCTCCCAGGGACTAATCCATCCACCAAAGAGTACACATGGTGGGAGTCATGGCTCCAGCAACATATGTATAGCAGAGAATGGCCTAGTCAGTCATCAATGGGAGGAGAGGCCCTTAGTCCTCTGAAGGCACTATGCCCCAGTGTAGGGGAATGCCAGGGCCAGGAAGCAGGAGTGGGTGGGTTAGTGAGCAGGGAAGGGGGGATAAAATAGTTTGTTTTTTTTTTTTTCCTGAGGGGAATACCAGAAAGGGTATTTGAAAAGTAAATGAAGTAAATGAAGAAAAGTAAATGAAGAAAATATCTAATAACAAAGTGGCTGGGTATAAAATTAACTCAAAAAATTGATAGCCTTCCTCTACTCAAAGGATAAACAAGCTGAGAAAGAAATTAGAGTTATAACTTCATTCACAATAGTCACAAATAATACAAAATACCTTAGTGTGACTCTAAGCAAGTGAAAGATCTGGATAAGAAGAATTTCAAGTCTCTAAAGAAAGAAGTCAAAGAAGATCTCTAAAGTTCTCCCATGCTCTTGGATTGATAGTATTAATATATTAAAAATGTTAATTTTTCCAAAAGCAATCTACAGATTCAATGTGATCCCCATTAAAATTATAACTCAATTCTTCATTGAGTTAGAAAGAGCAATTTGTAAATGCATTTGGAATAACAGAAATCCCAGGATAGCAAAAACTATTCTCAACAATAAAAGAACCTCCGGTGGAATCACCATCCCTGACCTCAAACTGTACTACAGAGTAATTGTGATTAAAACTGCATGGTATATGTGCTCACTTGATCTTTGACAAAGTAGCTAAAACCTTGCACTAAGGAAAAAAAGACAGCATTTCAACAAATGGTGCAGGTTCAACTGGAGGTCAGCATGTAGAAGAATACACATCAATTTTTTTTTTTTTTGAGACAGGGTTTCTCTGTGTAGCCATGGCTGTCTCTGCCTCCCAAGTGCTAGGATTAAAGGTGTGTGCCACCACCACCCAGCTCCATCAATCTATTCTTTACCTCCCTGTACAAAGCTCAAGTCCAAGTGGATCAAGGATCATCCACATAAAACCAGATACACTGAAAATAATAGAAGAGAAAGTGGGGAAGTGCTTTGAACACATGGGCACAGGGGAAAATTTCTTGAACAGAACACCAATGGCTTATGCTCTTCAATCAACAAATAGGACTTCATTAATTTGAAAAGCTTTTGTAAGGCAAAGAACACTGTCAATATGACAAAACAGCAATAAACAGAATCCCAGGTCTGTGCTACTTACCCAAACAGTTTAAAAGATATGGCTTAAGAATATTGCAAATGTGAATTCAGCTTAATGTTACATTAGCTGTGTGAGAATGATTTATTGTGACAGAGTGCAAATTCAACTATTGAGTCTTTAATAATAAATAATGAATTGTTTGCAATACAGGACAATCAAGTATTATGTTGATGGAATTGCAATTGAATTGATGACAAAATATAACAATCTGCTATCAGAACACATAAATAAATTTAGCTGTGAGTTTTCTGTATTCTTTCATTTTAATGTGGTAAGCTAGAAAAAATTGTAGTGTACAATAGAACACTGGTTTGTTATTGTTATAAGCTTTGATACTCCTACCAAGAGTAGTGGTTTGACATTTGACAGGGAATTCAGTGACCTTAAAATGGAAACCCTATTGATGATCTATTAAGCACTCAAAGACAAACTGCCTATTATTTCTCCCAAGTTTCACTGGGCACTCAGGAATACGTATTTCATATTATTTCATGCTAGCTGTTTTGTGTCTTAGTGATGTGATGGCATGTATCCAGGTTCAGCAGAATATTTAATATTTACTAGGGATCTGTACAATATAAAACTGGCAAGATTATGACACTGGTAACTCTAATGGCATCTGTGGCAGCTTTTTCTCCCTGGCAAGAATGGTCAGAGACCTGGGAAGTAAAATGTCTCTGAGGTATCATTTATATATTCTGCTTTAGCTTCAGTTTATTTTCTTTCCATCCATTGAAGAAATATGCATCCCATAAATTGGTTACATTCATTTATAATATTCTGGAAGCTTTGCAAAATATTTACCCTCTAGGAATTTTTACTTTCTCCATCTATAATATAGAGATAAACCCTAGCGATGAAAAAGTCTAATAATTGATGGGATGCTTTTGGCCATAGTTCCTGACACATGACAGGAGCTCAATGAATGTCAAATTCTCAGTATTATTGTTCCTTCTTATTAACAACAACAACAATAGAGGCATGGTTATAAATTTGGGGATATTAGTTCAGTTTAAGTGAACCCATTGCCTCAATAAAACATTGCCTTATCCCTGTATCTAGTCATGTGAGTGGCAGAAACCATAGCAACAACGCACAATGTCATTCTGTTCACTATTGATTGGACCAGTGTGGGATACAGGCCTGAGCTGAGTTAATCAGATTCTCTCTCTTAGGAGTGTGAAATTGCCATGCAGCTCCATGAAGGCTGGGATAGAGGGACTCATAAATCTTAAAAAGAGAAAGAGCCTTTTTCCGTCTTATTTGTAAAAAGTCAGAGAGAAAAAAAAGATGTTCAGGATAATAACAATGAATCAGATAGGGAAGCAAAAACACTAGCAAGGGAGTGTTGCCTGCATGTCTCTAATGTTTCGGTGCCTGGGTTCTTATATGCTGGCTTTCTCTGAATTTTAGGAGAAAGCCCAGTATCGATTTATAAATATAAGTTATGTTTAAACTGGATTTAGTTTTCCCCAACTATGTGCATTTAGAAGATATTCTACCAAAATAAAATATGAAATAATGGTCAACAAACTGTATTATTCATAAGAATGTTTGAAATTGCTTGTATTTTATTTTGTTACATTACTGCATGATATCAATATTTCTGTGATCAATATGATAAAGAATTACATAAAACATTCTTGTAACACACCCTTCTCAATTACTCATTTGTGTCTAAGTAAGTAAGAAACATTAAAATAAATTATGCTCTCAGAAATTAAGACCAAAATAAGATACTTTCTTGAAATTTTTATAAATCAAATTAAAACTGCTTAAAATATATAGTAAAGACTGACTAATGGAGCCAAAGGGGATTACAAGCCCATAAAAAGAACAACATTGTCAAATAACCCAGATCTTTCAGAGCTCAAGAGACTAATCCAAAAATCCAAGAGCATACATAGGCTCGTGCATGGTCCAGGGCCCATGTGTAGCAGAGTACTGACTGCCTTTTTATTGCCTCAGTTGGAGAGAATGAGCTTAATCCTGTGGAAACTTGAAGTCCCATGGAAGAGGGATGCTGCTGTGGGTGACGTAGGGATGGGTAAGCAGGTTGGGGAGAACTCTCTTAGAGGTGGAGGGTAGGGGTGAAGAACTCAGGGAGGAAGGACCAGGAAGAGGGCCAATTCTGGGAATGTATATAAATAAAATACTTTAATAAAAAATAAATGTAATATATTCAATAAATATTTTCTTTTTTTAAAAAAAGTATTTATTTTATGTGTATGAGTACACTGTAGCTATACAGATGGCTGTAAGTCATCATGTGATTGCTGGGAATTGAGCTCAGGATGCCATGTTTACTCTGGCCTGCTCGCTCTGACATAATACACTGTAGCTATCTTTAGACATACCAGAAGAGGGAGTCAGATCTCATTACAGGTGGTTGTGAGCCACCATGTGGTTACTGGCATCCAAACTCAGGACCTTTGGAAGAACAGTCGGTGCTCTTACCCGCTGAGCCATCTCGCCAGCCCAATAAATATTTTCAAAAACAAAAAAAATTAAAATATTTACTAGATTTATCTATTAAGTTAAGGCAAAAGAATCAAGAGCTTTATGTTAAATCATTATTTGTAAATCATATGAACATTGTTAGTTTCCTATAGAGTCCAATAATCATGGTGTAATTTATCAATTATATTAATATTACAGTTGATTTAGCTCTTCAAGTTCTATGTTTGAGTTTAGAGTATTTATATTATGCTCAATTTCTCAATGCATTACCTTGGTGGAGTTAGTTTTATGTTTAAATGTTGCCTAACACAAAATGACTAAGGATAGCAACAAAACTAAAAAGAAAGCACTTAAAGAGTGAACCATGTATTAAAAAATTACTAAATATAATTGTGTAAAAGAACTAAGGAAATTGGGTTTTAAAATAGAAAATTAAATTCAGTATAGCAAGGAAATTATGATTATTCGTGATAAAATGTGTAGAAGATAGCTTGCATAAACTTAAAACTGTGGTTCACATGCAGCAAGTGAGCTGCATATTGCTTCTATCAGGGTAGTTTAGTGTTTAATGTGAAAATGTCATAAAACTCAGCAAGAGAGAAAATAATTCTTGGTTAAGTAACCATAGGTCCTGTTCATGAGATTCAGACTGTGTTAGAACACTCTTATGAAAAATAATGACAACCACAGAGACCATTGGACAATGTTCTAGAAAATAAGAATGAATCTCATACAAAATTAACTAATCCCACATAGGAATGAATCCATGAAAACATTATCTGAATATTTCTCATACTTCACTATTTCTTGTACCCTGTAGAAATATAGAATATATAATACTTTATTTTCTAAAATAATTGCTTTGTTTTTATGACAAAAATCAAGTGCACATTACCTATTTTATATTCTAAGGTGCTTAATTCATCCTCTTTACTTGCTCCAGAAACACTATGAGTAAGGTAGCATTTGCTATAATTTACAAATACTATCAGCTGTGTTGATTTTAGCTTGCTATGTTATCAACTTCATTTTTAAAAATGCGTCCTAGATTTTACAATATCAACTACCATACATTAGGGTGTGTATTCCAGCTGCTAAAATTGCTTCAACCTTGAATTTGGTGTCTCTAATGTTATAGTTAAGAAAATAAAATCTGAGCTACTTTAAGTAGAATCATGTGTGGTATATAAGTATTGTCTTTCAGGGTCTGCAAGGTTTTTTTAGAATGAAAAATAAAGGCAGGAAAAATTAGTAAACAGGTTATATTTTGACTGCTTAGGGATCAAGGTCAAATTTTACATCCATGTCATAGTTTGATTAGGAATAGCTTACAAAAAATAAATGGGAGTATGATGTGCTTATGTAGAAAATAATTTACCAAAATTTTAAAATGAACTTGACACAAAACATTTAAGCCCTGAATATACATTACTGAAAATAGAAATATACAATGTTTCTTATCACTGATTTAGATACCACCTTCCACAGTATAATATTATATGCAATGCACTTGACCCTATGAAAATTTTTGGACAATTAGTGTTTATATATCTTTTCAAAAAGATAATTTGATCTTTTCAGTGATATTGTTTATAGCAACCACAAATCCTCTTTTACTCATCTACTAGAAAATAAATCCAAGAGTAGATGCCAAATTAACTTATTCTTGGACCATCAATGTTTTTCTATTAAATCAAGAAAAACATCAGAGGGACAAGAGAAATGATGCCTCAGGACTTAAGAAGGATCCTTCCTCTTTAGAAGGAATCATGTAGAACTACTACCTCCCATTTTACTGTGCTCACAGTAGTTCATATTTCTACCTCCAGGGGATCCAACACTCCTTTTTGTGTATCTCCTCCTACATATCCATGTAACAATAAATAAATAAATAAATAAATATATAAATATATAAATAATAAATGAATGAAATATATTAGAGAATGGAGCTAACTCCATCCATTTGTAATATACATTATATTCAAGAGTTTGAGTAGGTAACTAATAATATCCATAAATAACATAATTTCTTTGAATATCCTTCAAAACATCACTATTCCTAGTACATTTTGCTTTACTGTATAAGTAGCCTCAACAATATTACTCATTTAAGTATTTCAATTTTGTTTGAAATAAAGTACAAAACAATTCAATAATTCCTAATTATGAAAAGCATCCTTAAGGATTAGGATCATTAGAGTACTTTCCTAAGGTATGTAGTAAATGTAGCAATGACTGAGAAGAATACACTAGGACAACATATTCACTATGTTCATAGTTGTACTAGTAAAAATTTAACTTACATTTCCCAGATACAGCACATTATATTCTCTTTTTTCCTCTTTTTTATTGGACATTTTCCTTATTGACGTTTTAAATGTTATCCCCTTTCCCAATTCCCCCCCGCACATCAGAACCCACCTATCCCATCCACCCCCAACCTCTGCTTCTATGCAGGATCCCCTGACCCAGACACACACTCCCCTGATTCCACACCCTGACATTCCCCTACACTGGAGCATTGAGCCTTAACAGGACCAAGGGCCTTTCCTCCCATTGATGTCCTAAAGGCTACATATGCAGCCTACATATGTCCTCTGCTACATATGCAGCTGCAACAATGGGTCCCTCCATGTGTACTCTTTGGTTGGTGGTACCTGGGAACTGTGGGAGGGGTTTGGCTGGTTGATAATGTAATTCTTCCTATGAGATTGCAAACCCCTTCAACTTTTTCAGTCCTTTCTCTTACTCCCCCGTTGGGGAACCCATGCATAATCCAATGATTGGCTGCACACATTGACCTCTGTATTTGTCAGGCTCTAGCAGAGACTCTCAGGAGACAGCTATATCAGGCTCCTGTCAGCAAGCAGTTCTTGGCATCCACAATAGTGTCTGAGTTTGGTGACTTTA
>NC_045030.1:90830967-90835880 GCF_008632895.1 Mastomys coucha
CAAGACTTCCAGCCCAGGGATGGCACCACCAGCAAGGGGCCCTACCCCCTTGATCGCTAATTGAGAAAATGCCCCACAGCTGGATCTCATGGAGGCACTTCCCCAACTGAAGCTCCCTTCTCTGTGATAACTCCAGCCTGAGTCAAGTTGGCACACAAAACCATCCAGTACACTGGGTTACCTCACTCAGGATGATATTTTCTACTTCCATCCACTTGCCTAAAAATTTCATGAAGCCATTGTTTTTTAATAGCTGAGTAGTACTCCATTGTGTAAGTGTACCACATTTTCTGTATCCATTTCTCTGTTGAAGGAAATCTGGGTTCTTTCCAGCTACTGGCTAGTATAAACAAAGTGGTTATGAATACACTGGAACATGAGTCCTATATACATGTTGAAACATCTTTTGGGTATATGCCCACAAGTGCCTTAACTAGGTCTCAGGTAATACTAGGTTCAACTTTCTGAGGAACTGCCAGACTGATTATTAGAGTTGTTGTACCAGCTTGCAATGCCATGAGCAATAAAGGAGTATTCCTCTTTCTCTATAACTTTGCCAACATCTGCTGTCACCAGAGTTTTATATCTTAGCCATTCTGACTTGTGTGAGGTGGAATCTCAGGGTTGTTTTGATTTGCATTTCCCTGATGACAAAGGATATTGAACATTTAAGTCCTTCTCAGCCATTCAGTATTCCTTAGTTGAGAATTCTTTGTTTAGCTCTGTACCCCATTTTTAATAGGGTTATTTGATTCCCTGGAGTCTAACTTCTTGAGTTATTTGTATATATTGGATATTAGCCCTCTATCAGATACAATATTGGTAGAGATCTTTTCCCAATCTCTTGGTTTGTGTTTTGTCCTATTGACAGTGTCCTTTGCCTTACAGAAGCTTTGTAATTTCATGAGGTCCCATTTGTCAATGCTTGATCTTAGAGTATAAGCTATTGGTGTTCTGTTCAGGAAAATTTCCCCTGTGCCCATGTGCTCGAGGCTCTTCCCCGCTTGCTTTTCTATTAGTTTTAGTGTATCTTATTTTATGTGGAGGTCCTTGATCTACTTGGACTTGAGCTTTGTACAAGGAGATAGGAACGGATCAATTTGCATTTTTCTACATGCTAACCACCATTTGAGCCAGCACCATTTGTTGAAAATGCTGTCTTTTTTCCACTGGATGGCTTTAGCTCCTTTGTCAAAGATCAAGTGACCATAGGTGTGTATTGAGTATTTTTGCAACGATATTCATAAGGCAAATTGTTCTGAAGTTCTCTTTCTTTGTTGGGTCTCTGTATTGGTTAGATATAAGCATAATTGTGGCTTCCTGGAATAAATTGGGCTGTGTTCCTTCTGATTCTATTTTGTGGAATAGTTTGAAGAATATTGGTGTTAGGTCTTATTTGAAGGTCTGATAGAATTCTGTACTAAACCCATCTGGTTCTGAATTTTTGATTTTGTTTTTTTGTTTTCTTGTTTTTTGTTTTGGTTGGGAGCCTATTAATGGCTGCCTCTGTTTCTTCATGGGTTATGGGACTGTTTAGATGGATTATCAGATCCTGATTTAATTTTGCTACCTGGTGTCTGTCTAGAAAATTGCCTATTTCATCCAGAATTTCCAGTTTTGTTGAGTATAGGTTTTTGTTGTAGGATCTGATGATTTTCTTTCTAATTCTCTCAGTTTCTGTTGTTATGTCTCCTTTCTCATTTCTGATTTTGCTAATTTGTTTATGGTCTCTTTGCCCTCTGGTTATTCTGGGTAAGGCTTTAATCTATCTTGTTGATTTTCTCAAAGAACCAGCTCCTGGTTTTGTTGATTCTTTGTATAGTTCTTTTTGTTTCTACTTGGTTGATTTCAGCCCTGGGTTTGATTATTTCTTGCTGTCTACTCCTCTTGGGTATATTTGCTTCTTTTTGTTCTAGAGTAATGATATGTTTTGTTAACCTGCTAGTGTATGTTCTCTACAGTTTCTTTTTGTAGGGAGTTAGAGCTATGCAATTTCCTCATTTCTTTTCCCATGGTTTTTTGAGACAGGATTTCTCTGTGTAGCCTTGGCTGTCCTGGAACTCAGTCTGTAGACCAGGCTGGCCTTGAACTCAGAAATCCACCTGCAACTGCCTTCAAAGCACTGGGATTAAAGGCATGTGCCACCACTGCCCAACGAGTTTTCTTCTTAGCACTGCTTTCATTGTGTTACCTAAGTTTGGGTATGTTGTGCTTTCATTTTCATTAAATTCTAATAAGTCTTTAATTTCTTTCTTTATTTCTTCCTTGACCACAATATCATTGAGTACAGCATGGTTAAGCTTCTGTCCCTATGTGAGCTTTCTGTTGTTTTTGTTATTGAAGACAAGCCTTAGTCAGTGGTGATCTGATCAGATGCATGTGATCATTTCAATCTTCTTGTATGTGTAAAGCCTGTTTTGTGACTGATTATATGGTCATGACCATTTTGGAGAAGGTACCATGAGGTGCTATTCTTTTGTTTTGGATGAAATGGTCTACAGATATTTGTTACGTCCATTTGGTTCATAACTTATGTTAATTCCATTGTGTCTCTGTTTAATTTCTGTTTCCATGATCTGTCCATTGATGAGAGTGAGGTGTTGAATTTCCCCCTATTATTGTTTGATGTGTGCTTTGAACTTTAGTAGTTTCTTTTATGAATGTGGGTTCCCTTGCATTTGGACCATAGGTACTCTGAATTGAGAGTTCATTTTGATAGATTTTTCCTTTGATGAGTATGAAGTGTCATTCCTTATCTTTTTTAACAACTTTTGGTTGAAAGTCCATTTTATTTGATATTAAAATGACTATTCCAGCTTGTTTCTTGGGACCATTTGTTTGGAAAATTGTTTTCAAGCATTTTACTCCGAGGTAGTGTCTGTCTTTGTCACTGAGGTGCATTTCCTGTATGCAGCAAAATGCTGGGTCCTGTTTAAGTATCCAGACTATTAGTCAATGTCTTTTTATTGGGGAATTGAGTCCATTGATGTTAGAAGATATGAAGGTATATTGATGGTTGCCTTGTGTTATTTTTGTTGTTAGAGGTGATATTATTGTATATGGCTATCTTCTATTGGATTTTTTGAAAGAATATTACTTTCTTGCTATTTCTAGGGCATATTTCCCTCCTTATATTGGAGTTTTACATCTATTATCCTTTGTAGGGCTGGATTTGTAGAAAGCTATTATGTAAATTTGGTTTTGTCATGAAAAATCTTGTTTTCCCAGCAATCTTGAGAGTTTGCTGGGAATAGTAGCCTGGGCTGGCAATTGTGTTCTCTTTGCATCTCTATGACATCTGCCCAGGATCTTCTGGGTTTCATAGTCTCTGGTGAGAAGTCTGGTGTAATTGTGATAGGTTTGCCTTTATATATATCTTGACCTTTTTCCCTTACTGCTTTTAACATTCTTTCTTTGTTTTGTGCTTTTGTTATGTTGATTACTATGTGGCAGGAGGAATTTCTTTTCTAGTCCAGTCTATTTGGAGTTCTGTAGCTTCTTATATGTACCTTTCTTTAGGTTAGGGCTGTTTTCTTCTATAATTTTGTTGAAGATATTTACTAGCCCTTTAAGTTGTGAATCTTTGCTCTCTTGTATACATTTTATCCTTAGGTTTGGTCTTCTCATTGTGTCCTGGACTTCCTGGATGTTTTGGGTTAGGAGCTTTATGCTTTTTGCATTTTCTTTTACTGTTGCCTCAGTGTTTTCTATGGTACCTTCTGCACCTGAGATTTTCTCTTCTACCTATTGTATTCAGTAAGTGATACTTGGATCTATGAATTCTGATCTCTTTTCTAGGTTTTCTACTTCCACAGTTGTCTCCCTTTGAGATTTCTTTATTGTTTCAATTTACATTTTTAGATCCTGAATGGTTTTTTTTTCAATTCTTTCACATGTTTGTTTGTGTTTTCCTGTAATTCTTTAAGGGATATGTGTGTGTGTGTGTGTGTGTGTGTGTGTGTGTGTGTATGTGTGTTTCCTCTTTAAGTGCTTCTACCTGTTTACCTCTGTTCTCCTGTATTCTTTAAGGGAGTTATTTATGTACTTCTAAAAGTCCTCTTTCATTATCATGTGAAGTGATTTTAAGCCCAAATCTTTCTTTTCCATTTATCCGGGCCTTGCTCTAGTGGTATAACTGGATTCTGTTGATGCCAAGTACCCTTAGTTTCTGTTGCTTAGGTTCTTGAGCTTGAGTCATGCCATTTGGTTATCTTTTGTGCTACCTTCCCTTGCTGTCTCTGACTGGAGCCTGTCCCTCCTGTGATTCTGGTTCTGTCAGAATTCCGCAGAGTCCAGCTGTCTCTATGATCCTGTGATTCTGGGATCCTGTGATCCTGAGATCCTGGGCATGTCACAGCTTCTGGGAATCAATCTGCCTCTGGGATCCTGAAATCCTCATGTGACCAAGCTCCTGAGATCCTATTGTGTCAGAGTTCCTTGGAGTCAAGCTTTCTCTGGGTGTTGCAGGGGTGGGTGGGGATCCAGAGCCCTGGGTTTGCTCCAGGCACAGGTACAAGCTGAAAGGGACCCATGCCTCTGGTTGGGCTGGTGTTTGTATTTCCCTGTAGGGGTCCCAGGTACGATGAGTGTTGGGAAAGATGATGTGGCCTCAGGTGTGATCTTGAGTGTGTCAGAGCTCCAGTGCTCCATGGCATGTCCGATCTCCTGTGAGTTGAGCTTCCTCTGTGATCCTGTGATCCTGGACATTTCAGAGCACCTGGGAGTGGAGCTCCATCTGAGCATTTTAAGAGTGGATACAGAGCCAGCACCCCAGGTCTTCTCCAGGTTCAGGTTCAGACCAAAAGGAATTCATGCCACTGCCGGGTGGGGTTTCCTGTGTCTCTGGATCCTGGGGGACACAGTTACTTCGGGTGTTGGGGCAGATGTTGTGTCTGCCTCACCTTTGGTCCTGG
>NC_045030.1:90836002-90839528 GCF_008632895.1 Mastomys coucha
TTCCTCAGACAATGACAATAGTAATACACACACACACACACACACACACACACACATATGTATACCCTGTCCTTTACACAATAGCAATTACCTTTTATTGCCTTTTGTCACCTTTTGCTTGTACTCAGTGTAACATAACAGTCTAAAGGTTTTTTTGCAAAAATAGGACATTACAAGTGAATAATAAGTTTGATTCCATGTTTATGTTTTTATGTTCAATGAAGATTTATACATTATATCTAAATTCTAGATAGCATCCTGTGAAATATAACTCAAGCACAAATAGGACTAGCCTCATAGCTATGTAACTTGATTTTATACATATATATCTGTGTGTGTGTGTGTGTGTGTGTATGTGTATGTGTGTATATGTATATGTATATTTTAAATTTTTAGGTACAATTGGATAGGCACAAAAATTGTATACTATTTAAATCATGGTGACTGTACTGGCTGGTTTTATGTGTTAACTTGACACAGACTGGAGTTATCATAGAGAAAGGAGCCTCATTTGAGGAAATGCCTCCATGAGATTCACCAGTAAGGAATTTTCTTAATTAGTGATCAAGAGGGGAGGGCCCAGCCCATTGTGTGTGGTGTCATTTCTGGGCTGGTATGGATTCTATAAGAAGGCAGGCTGAGAAGGCTAGGGGAAGCAATCCAGTAAGCAGCATCACTCCATGCCACTGCACCAGGTTATTCTTCCAAGTTCCTTCCCTGTGCAAGTTCCTTTCTTGATGTCCTTTGGTGATGAACAGCAATGTGGAAGTGTAAGCTGAACAAATTCTTTCCTCCCCAACTTGCTTCTTGACCATGTTTTGTGCAAGATTACAAACTGACTAAAAGAAACTGGTACTGGGAGTGGAGTATTCATGTGACACTGACCATGTTTTAGGGAGAACTGTGGAAGAATTTTGGAACTTTGAGCTAGAAGAGGCATTGGGATGTTAAGAGCTATGTGGAATATTCTGTAGGAGCTTGGAAGGCAATGTTGAAAACAGTGCAAATGATGGAGGACTTGCTTGTGAAATTTCAGAGGGAAGATTAACGACTCTTAACAGGGCCATTGCTGTTTTGATTGTGAAGATTCTGTGGTTTTGGTTAGCTGGAGCTGAAGAATCAGCTGTGATTAAGAAGATATCAGAACTACTAATGCAAAAAAAAAACCTTTGTATTAATAGGATGATTGATGATCATTAGCTGGAGCTAAGAAGTTAGCAGTGTTATGAGGAGACCAGCATCACTAAGGTGAAATCTTCTGGGAAGTGTTTTCTGAGAGCACAGAGAAGTTGTGTTACAGAGGCAAGCACAGTTGTATCTCATATTGGCACCCAGACTTGGTCATGTGTAAGAGTCACCCAGGTGGTATTGGTTTTGAAAGGTGAAGTGGTAGCAGCTGATGTTAGCACTGTGAGAGGCCAGGAAATGCCATTGTTAAAGGTACAGCCTTAGTGGCAGTTGAAGGTCCAGGACTGAAGGGGTCATGCACAGAAGTTGAGCCTTAGCACAATGAAAAGTGCCTATAAGAGGCTATTTGCGAACGTGCAGTCCAGTTGCAGAGGAAGACAGCAGTGTTTTGGAGATACCAGTATCATGAGATGACCACTAAGAATATCATCATCAGCAATGGAGTATAGGCAGCTGGAGCCTACAAGACAAGGTTTGTGCTTCAAAGAGCAGAGCTGGAGAAGTGATTCAAACCCCTCTGATGAGCCCAGAAGATTGTGAGTAGATCCCAGGCAATGGATGTTTAGAGTTTGTTTTTGCTTTATTGTTGTTGTTGTTGTTGTTGTTAATATTATGTTACAGTCCAGTCACTACACCCCTACACCCTCCCTGTCTTCCCCACCACCACTGCTCACTACCGCATACCTCAGTCCTCCAAGAGGATGTCCCCACATCCCTCACCCCTAACCCCACCAGACTTATACAATCCCTCGGGCCTCAAGTCTCTTAAGGATTAGGTGCTTCTTCTCTTACTGAGGCCAGACCAGGTAGTCCTCTGCTGTATGTAGGGGACCTCATATCAGCTGGTGTATGCTGTCTGGATGGTAGTTCAGTGTCTTAGAGATCTCAGGGGTCCAGGGTAGTTGAGACTGCTGGTCTTCTATGGGGTTGCTCTCCTTCTCAGGTTACAGTTTTTCCATAATTCAACAACAGGGGTCCCTGGCTTCTGTCCATTGGTTGGATGTAAGTATCTGCACCTGACACTTTCAGCTGCTTGTTGGGCCTCTCCTGGAGGATAGGATGCTAGGCTTCTGTATATAAGCACACCATAGAGTCAGTAACACTGTCAGGACCTGGATGTGACTGTGCCCTGATATTTTTCCCACATGAACTAAGAAAGTATTTTAGTGGAGCCCACATTTAAGAGACTTTGAATTGTAAAAAGACTTTTAATTTCAAAAGAGATTAGGGGTTAAAAGGGGATTGAAATTTTAATATGTAAGAATTTTTAAGGACTGTGGGACTTTTAAAGTTATTTAGATCTTGGGGATGAATAAGAAAGTAAGGGTTGAGGCTTAATAGTGATGTGATGTGTTTGTGTGTCAAGTTGACAATGGGTCAGTTGTACTGGCTGGTTTTGTGTGTAAACTTGATACAAGCTGGAGTTATCATAGAGAAATGAGCCTCCCTTGAAGAAATGCCTCCATGAGATCCAGTTGTAAAGCATTTTCTCAATTGGTGAGCAAGAGGGGAGACTCTACCTAGCCCATTGTGGGTGGTGCCATCCCCACATTAGTAGTCCTAGTAAGTCCTAGTCTTATAGAATAAGTCCTATTCTTATTCTATAAGAATAGCTGAGCAAGCCAGGGGAAGCAGTCTAGCAAGCCGCACCTCTTCATGGTCTCTGCATCAGTTTCTGCCTCCATGTTCCTGTCCTAACTTCCTTTGGTGAAGAACAGCAATGTGGAAGTGTAAGCTGGATAAACCCTTTCCTCCCCAACTTGCTTCTTGGTCATGATGTTCTGTGCAAGAATAGAAACCCTAAGACATTAACTACAGATAATAATATACTGCACATTTACAAAGGTTTTGTAAAGGGGGGGCATGGGAGAGATGCTTGTTGGTAAAGTCACTGGTTGCTTAGGCAGAGGACCTATATTCAATTCCCAGAACCCACATAGTGGCTTATAAAAATTTGTAACTCCAGTTCCAGAGGATCAGACATTCTTTTCTGGCCTCCACAGGCATTTCTTGCACATGACAGATAAACATATGTATGCATAAAAACAGAATTGAAAAACAATGTGTTTAAGTTACATAAAGGGGACTTTGAATGTTTCTCCACAAAGATATTTCAGAAATTAAAGATGAGTATGGTTTTTATTACATATTTTCTTTATTTACATTGTCATATGATTGATATCTCCTTTCCCAGTTTCCCCTCCAAAAAATCCCAAAACAAACAAACAAACAAAAACAAAACAAAAAACAAAAAAACAAAAAACAACAATAAGAACAAACCCCTGTTCCCTCCCCCCCTCCCCCTGCTCACCACCCCACCCTCTCCTGCTTACTGGCC
>NC_045030.1:90840069-90843101 GCF_008632895.1 Mastomys coucha
AAGAATTTCATAAATTTATTGTTTTTAATAGCTGCATAGTACTCCATTGTGTAGATGTACCACAATTTCTGCATCCATTCCTCTGTTGAGGGACATAAAGATGAATATGTTATTACTAATTTTAAAGATGATCTTGTGAGTAAATGCATCAAAATGGCCTGTGATGTCCCATTTATGTTTGTAGCTTTTTGTGTAGAAATTGAACAAGTTGAAAATTTAAAAGAAGCTGTATATTATAATGATTCACAAATAATATGCCCTAAAATTTCTTACTAAACATAGCCATATTCTAAATATTCACCTTCTTTGTATTTGTAAAACAAACAAAACATCTGTAGGTTTGTCTCTATGATTACCTGCTTTGTATTTTTACTATCAGATTGGCTTTTATTTCTGTCCTTGTCTATCTGCTTCATAAGATCACATTAGAGTTAATAGTTGTTTGGAGCAGTAAGTAGTAAGAGAGTAAGTAACCTTGGCTCAGTTTAATAGTCCCTTTCAATATCCATAGGAAAACTTGAACAGTAAGCACTCTCCACTTGTCATACCAGTTAGAGACAGATTTCTAAACACATTTTTTTCTTGCCTTTCTCAGATTCCATCATATATTTTTTATTCATGCGGCCATCCATTTTTAATTTGCCAGAGTTTTACAAATTTGCTTACCTCCATTCCAGGAACTAAAGGGAGTGAATTTTATGAACTGAGCTACATTATCTGCACTTTTCAGCAACATGTTTCTGACTTACAAAGACAGTGACAGCTGTCTTAGGTTAGAGTAAATGGGAATGGCAGGTCAGAATATGAACATGACATAAAAACTAGACATGTCCCATTCCCATAGTACATATATAGGAAGCTTTATATTTGATTGGCACGTAAATTTACTAATCTCTGTAACATTATTATACATTGAAATTCATTTCTAAATGTGGAATGCAGAAGTAGTCCACTATGGATGACAATTAAAGATGATTAAGGCCATAGTTTTACTGCACTAAGAATTTATAATCTTCATAGTCAATATTTTGAAAGTATGAAATACCCTATGATAGAGAAAAGCATTGATAATATTTGAATGCAGAGTACAGCCTTGCTTCTTTGAAAGGTTGAGTGAAAGTAGACTGATGCTGTCATGACCAGAGGCCCATTGCTCAGCTGATTGAAGAACGTATAAAGCTGACAATATACACTAACCACATTTAGGAAAAGATGTGAAAATTAAGATAACAGCTTCTTAATTGCTATAAGTGTTAAAGGATGAAGAATGTTTCAGTACAAATCTCCATACATGACAATAGATACAACAAATATTGGGAATAGAGTCCTTCTTTAACTTATATAGTTTTTAAAGCTGTGAAGCCTGCTAAACCACCAAGGGATAACAACACTCAATTCATATCTTGTTGAAACAAAGTAAAAATGTGGACTCATAACTATCTGTGTTGATTGATATGTGGCTGAAATAGTTTTGTTCCAGTCCACTGGAGTTCAGAATAATGATTTATAAATGTTGTAGGGCTGTTATATCAGTTCTTGCTTTATTTCTGCTTTTAGCTATCTGAACATTTATGGCAAAATCTCCACTAAATATTATATGTCTATGGTCCCTCTGCTAGAGTAAAAGGTCTCCAACTGTATTTTGTGTGATTTCATGTAATTTTGAACTTCATAATGTAAGCTATGAATAATTCACTATGGTAGAATAAGAGGCATCTAAAGGTGAATAAGGGAATAACTAGAATGTTGCACTTTAAATACAGTCCCTGAGCACTTAAAATTCCTAAGCTGTTGTGTAAGCCAAAAATAGAGTGTAGAAGGTTTGAAGGTTGACATCCACTTCTCAAAAATAAGCATGAACATTCATCAACAAAACAGTTACAGAGAAAGTATTTACAAGAAAATAAAAAAATGATAAAACATACTGAAGATAATAGAAAATTAGTATGTATTCTAATAATTAAATAAGGTATTTGAACTTCAGAACCCCCAAATTAAAAATAAATAAATCACAATGTTTTAAAATCACATGTAAGTTTGTATGGCTTGTAATTTTGCTGGTATAAGATAAGCATAGTATAATAAAACATTGAGGTGCATGTCTGTAATACCAACGTTCACAAGGTGGTGGGAAAGAAGGATTACAAATTAAGGACAATCTGCAGTATGTAATAAAAACAAAACTAACCTGGTCTGCATAGAAAAACCATGTCTCAAAAAAAAACCCAGGAAATATATAATAAAAATGTAAATTTTTGCAAAATTAAAATTAAACCTGTAGTTTCTTTAAATTATTTTGATATTCTTAGGATGAAATGTGCAACTTGTTTTCACCTGAATTGATAATTTTGAATTTATTGAGGCAAAAATACATATCAATTAATAACTACAACTCATTTTACTTTTATATTTTCATTATTCTTTTTGCTGAAAATATTTTGAGCTATTTATACTGCAAACATAATTACTTTTTAATCTACTCACTCACTAAAATACTCATTATTTGAAATTTTAGTTAAATTAACACAACTAGTTATTCCCTGCTTTAAAGACAGGAATAAATCTTATATGTAAATTTTATATTTATAAAACTTATGAATAAATTTTAATACAATAAATAATTTATTAATTATATTTTCATTTTTACCTAGACATTGCTCAATTATTCACATATGATAATAACATTTTTTGCTCTATTATTTTCTGAATTTTGATCACATAAACAGTGTTTAAGATAATATTTTCTGGCTTTATAGCTTTAAAAGAAAGAGAATAGCACTATTCATTGACCTGATTTCTGATCCCCAACATCCAGGTAAAAAGTTAGATGTGGTACCATACACTTGTAATGTTAGCTCTGGGAGGCATAGACAAGAGTACCTCAGGGGCTAGTTGGCCGACCTATCTCTAAATTACTGAATTTCAAGTTAAGAGACAAAAATAAGGTAGAGAGTGATTGGAGAGGAAATCAGACCTCAACACCTCTGTTCCATACTTCTATGTATGAATGCATGCATGCACGAGAGGGGGGG
>NC_045030.1:90843151-90850508 GCF_008632895.1 Mastomys coucha
AGAGAGAGAGAGAGAGAGAGAGAGAGAAAGAGAGAGAGAGAGATAAAGAGAGAGAGAGAGAAGGAGAGAGAGAGAGAGACAGACAGACAGACAGACAGACAGACACAGACACAGACACAGAGATAGAGATAGAAGGAGAATTGCACCTCTTTGCTCCCAAACATTTGTAATGTTGTTACTATTATTTTATTATATAGCCACTATGCATAGTAGTTTTCATTTCATATTGACTTTCAATTAAAATATGAAAACATATAGCATAGAACTCTTACATAAAACCTCATAAAAGACAAAAAATAGTAAGCCTTAAAAAATGACAGAATATTTGACTCTAGAAAATTGCTATGTCACCACACATTTGGGTATAATTTTTTGCCTTGAAATTTGGAAATATATAATTTACATTATGTTCTGGAACAGGGTTTCATTTATCTCAGGCTAAATTAAAACTCTCCATGTAGCTAAGGGTGAAATTACATTTCTCATACTTCTGTGCTACTTTCCTTGTGCTGGAATTACAGCTATTAATTACCAGACTTGATTTACACTATACTGATGATGAAATAGGGTCTTTAATTTGGAGGCCAGATCTATACTGAGATACATTTTCAGTTCTATAATTTGTGTTTAAATATTTATAATCTAGAGATTATTTCAAGCAGAAATAAACCTAGTAGGTAGGATATAATAACATCACACTAATATATATATGTATATATATATATATATACATATATATCTTAGTCACTCTTTATTATTATTATTTTTCATTATTTACATGTCACATCTCCTTTCCCAGTTTCCCCTCTGAAAAAAAGAAAAAGTAAAACTAAAATAAAAACAAAAACAAAAACAAACCCTATTCCCACCTACCACCCCCTTCTCAGCAACCCACCTTCTCCCACTTCCTGGTCCTGGCATTACCCTACACGTGGGCATAGAACCTTCACAGGACCAAGGGCCTCTCCTCCCATTGATAACCAACTAGGCCATCCTCTGCTACATACGCTGCTGGAGCCATTAGTTCCACCATGTGTACTCTTTGGTTGGTGATTTAGTCCCTGGGAGCTCTGACGCTTAGTTCATATTGTTGTTTGTCATGAGGAGCTGCAAACCCTTCAGCTTCTTTGGTCTTTTCTCTAGCTCCTACATTGGGGGACCCTGTGCTCAGTCCAATGGATAGATTTGAGCCTCTACTTCTGTATTAGTCGGGCACTGTCAGAACCTCTCAGGAGACAGCTATATCAGGCTCCTGTCAGCCAGCACTTGCTGGCATCCACAATAGTGTCTATATTTGGTGAATGAATATGGGAAGGATTCCTAGGTGGAGCAGTCTCTGGATTGTCCTTCTTTCAGTCTCTGCTCCATAGTTTGTCTCTGCAACTCATTCCATGGGTATTTTGTTCCCCCTTTTAATAAGGAACAAAGTATCCATACTTTGGTCTTCCTTCTTTTTGATTTTCTTGTGGTTTGTGCATTGTACTTCGTGTATTCTGATCTTCTGGGCTAATATCCACTTATCAGAGAGTGCATACCATGTGTGTTTTTGTAATTGGGTTACCTTACTCAGGATGATATTCTCCAGATCCATCCATTTCCTTAAGAATTTCATAAATTCATTGTTTTTAATAGCTGAGTAGTACTCCATGGTGTAAATGCACCACAATTTCTGTATCCATCCTCTGTTGAGGGACATCTGGGTTCTTTCCAGTTTCTGGCTATTATAAGTAAGGCTGCTATGAACATAGTGGAGCATGTGTCCTTATTACATGTTGGAGCATCTTCTGGGTATATGCCCAGGAGTGGTATACCTGGGTTCTCAGGTAATACTATGTCCAATTTTCTGAGGAACCACCAAACTGACTTCCTGATGGGTTGCACGACCTTATAGGCCCACCAGCAATGAAGGAGTGTTCCTCTTTCTTCACATCCTTGCCAGTATCTGCTGTCATCTGTGTTTTTGATCTTAGCCATTCTGACTGGTGTGAGGTGTAATCTCAGGGTTCTTTTGATTTGCATTTCCCTGATGACTACATATGTTGAACATTTCTTTGGGTACTTCTCAGCCATTCAATATTCCTCAGTTGAGAAATCTTTGTTTAGCTCTGTACCCCAGTTTTAATAGCGACATACAGTTCTCTGGAGTTTAACTTGAGTTCTTTGTATATATTAGATATTACTCCTCTACCAGATGTAGGGTTTGTATAGGTATTTTCCTAATCTGTTGATTCCCTTTTAGTCCTATTGACAGTGTCCTTTGCCTTACAAAAGCTTTGCAATTTTATGAGGTCCCATTTGTCAGTTCTTGATCTTACAGCACAGCCATTGGTGTTCTGTTCAGGAAGATTCCCCCTGTGCCCATATGTTCGAGGATCTTCTCTACTTTCTCCTCTAAGTTTCAGTGTATCTGGTTTTATGTGGAGGTCCTTGGTTCACTTGCACTTGAGCTTTGTACAAGGAGATAAGAATGGGTAAATTTGCATTCTTCTACATGCTGACCACCAGTTGAAGCAATGTTGTCTTCTTTCCACTGGATGGTTTTAGTTCCTTTGTCAAAGATCAAGTGATCATATGTGTGTGGGTTAATTTCTGGGTATTCAATTCTATTCCACTGATCTACCTACCTGTCTCTATACCAATACCACATGTAGTTTTTATCACTATTGCTCTGTAAGACAGCTTGAGGTCAGGGATGGTGATTCCCCCAGAAGTTCTTTTATTGTTGAGAATAGTTTTCACTATCCTATTTTTGTTTGTTTGTTTGTTTGTTTTTTGTTGTTGTTACTCCAAATGAATTTGCAAATTGCTCTTTCTAATTCTATGAAGAATTGAGTTGAAATTTTGATGAGGATTTCATTGAATCTGTAGATTGCTTTTGGCAAGATGACCATTTTTACTATATTAATCCTGCTAATCTATGAGCATGGGAGATCTTTCCATCTTCTGAGATCTTCTTTGATTACTTTTTTCAGAGACTTGAAGTTCTTATCATATAGATCTTTCACTTGCTTTGTTAGAGTCACACCAAAGTATGCAATTTTATTTGTGGCTATTGTGAAGGGAGTCATCTCCCTAATTCCTTTCTAGGCCTTTTTATCCTTTGAGTAGTGGAAGGCCACTGATTTGTTTGCATTAATTGTATATTCAACCACTCTTCTGAAGTTGTTTATCAGGTTTAGGAGTACTCTGGTGGAATTTTTGGGGTCACTTAAGTATCCAATTATATCATCTGCAAATAGTGATATTTTGACATCTTCTTTTCCAACTTTGTATCCCTTTGACCTTCTTTAATTGTCTAATTGCCCTTGCTAGAACTTCAAGTAGAATGTTGAATAGATAGGGCAAGAGTGGACAGCCTTGTCTAGTGGTTTTAGTGGGATTGCTTCAAGTTTCTCTCTATTCAGTTTGTTGTTGGTTACTGGTTTGCTGTATATTGCTTTTAATATGTTTAGTTCTGGGCCTTGAATTCCTGATCTTTCCATGTCTTTTAACATGAAGGGATGCTAGATTTTGTCAAATGCTTTTTCAGCTTCTAATGAAATGATCATGTATTTTTTCTTTGAGTTTGTTTATGTAGTGGATTATGTTAATGGATTTCCTTATATTGAACCATCCCTGCATTCCTGGGATGAAGCCTACTTGATAGTGGTGAATCATCATTTTTGATGTGTTCTTGGATTTGGTTTGCAAGACTTTTATTGAGTATTTTTGTGTCAATGTTCATAAGGGGAATTGGTCTGAAATTCTGTTTCTTCATTTGGTCTTTGTGTGGTTTAGTTATAAGCCTAATTGTGGCTTCATAGAATGAATTGGGTAGTGCATCTTCTGTTTCCATTTTGTGAAATATTTTGAAGAGTATTAGTATTAGGTTTTCTTTAAAGGTCTGATAGCATTCTCCACTGAACCCATCTGGTACTGTTTTTTTGTTTGTTTTTTTGGGAGACTATTAATTAATGCTTCTACTTCTTTAGGGATTATGGAACAGTTTAGATGGTTTTTCTCATCCTGTTTTAACTTTGGGAATTTGTATGTGTCTAGAAAATTGTCCATTTCATCCAGATTTTCCAATTTAGTTGAGTATAAACCTTTGTCGTAGGATCTGATTATTTTTTGAATTTCCACAGTTTCCATTGTTATGTCTCCCTTTTCATTTCTGATGTTACTAATTTGGGTACTGTCTCTGTGCTCTCTGGATAGTCTGGCTAAATGTTTATCTATCTTGTTGATTTTCTCAAAGAACCATCTCTTCATTTTGTTGATTCTTTGTATAGTTCTTTTTGTTTCTATTTGGTTGATTTCAGCTCTGTCATTGATTATGTCCTGCCATCTATTCCTCTTTGGTGTATTTGCTTTTTTTGCTATAGAGCTTTCAGGTGTTCTGTCAAGCTGCTAGTGTAAGGTCTCTCCAGGTCCATTTTGTAGGCACTTAGATCTATAAGTTTTCCTCTTTCCACTGCTTTCATTTTGTCTCATAAGTTTGGGTATGATGTGTCTTCATTTTCATTAAATTCTAAAATGTCTTTAATTTCTTTCTTAATTTCTTCCTTAACCAAGTTATCATTGAATAGAGAGTTGTTCAGTTTCCATGTATATGTGTGTTTTCCATTGTTTTTGTTGGAATTTAAGAGCAGCCTTAGTCCATGGTGATCTGGTAGGATGCATGGGATTCAATCTTCTTGTATCTGTTGAGGCTTGTTTTGTTTCCAATTATATTGTAAATTTTGGAGAAATTACCATGAAATGCTTAGAAGAAAGTGTATTCTTTTGCTTTAGGATGAAATGTTCTATAAATACCTGTTAGACCCATTTCATTCATAACTTCTGTGAGTTTCGATGTGTCTTTGTTTAGTTTCTGTTTCCATTATCTGTCCATTGATGAGAGTGTGGTATTGAAGTCTCCCACTATTATTGTGTGGGGTGCGCTGTGTGCTTTGAGGTTTAATAAAGTATCTTTTATGAATGCGACTGCACCTGCATTTGGAGCATAGATGTTCAGATTTGTGAGTTCATCTTGGAAGATTTTAACTTTGACCAGTATGAAGTGTCCTTCCTTATCCTTTTTGATAACTTTAGGTTGAAATTTGATTTTATCTGATATTATAATGGCTACTCCAGCTTGTTGGGTCCATTTGCTTGAAAAATTGTATTCCAATCTTTTACTCTGAGATAGTGTCTCTCTTTGTCACTGAGGTATGTTTCCTGTATAAGCAAAATTCTGGGTCCTATATACCTATCCAGTCTGTTAGTCTATGTCTTTTTGTTGGGGAATGGAGTCTGTTGATGTTAGGAGATATTAAGAAAAAGTGATTGTTACTTCCTGTTATTTTTGTTGTTAGACGTGGCATTATGCTTGTGTGCCTTTTTTTTTTTTTTTTGATTTGTTGAAAGATTACTTTCTTACTTTTTCTAGTGTGTAGTTTCCCTCCCTGTACTGGTATTTTCCATCTATTATCCTTTGTAGAGCTGGATTTCTGGAAAGATTTTGTATACATTTGGTTTTGTCATGGAATATCTTGGTTTGTCCATGCATGGTGATTGAGAGTTTTGCTATGTATAATAGTCTGGGCTGGCATTTATGTTCTCTTAGGGTCCGTATGACATGTTCCCAGGATCTTCTAGCTTTCATACTCTCTGGTTAGAAGTCTGGTGTAATTCTGTTAGATCTCCCTTAATACATTACTTGACCTTTTCAACTTACTGGTTTAATGTTCTTTGTTTGTTTGGTGCATTTGGTGTTTTGACTATTATGTGACAGGAGGAATTTCTTTTCTGGTCCAGTCTATTTGGACTTCTGTAGGCTTCTTGTATGTTCATGGCGATCTCTTTCTTTAAGTTAGGGTAGTTTTCTTCTATAATTTTGTCGAAGATATTTACTGGCCCTTTAAATCGGGAATCTTTGCTCTCTTGTATACCTATTTTCAGATCTTCTCATTGTATCCTGGATTTCCTGGATGTTTTGGGTTAGGAGGTTTTTGCATTTTGCATTTCCTTTAATGGCTGTGTCAATGTTTTCTATGGTGTCTTTTGCCCCTGAGATTCTCTCTTCTATCTCTTGTACTCTGTTGGTGATGCTTGCATCTGTGACTCTTGATCTCTTTCCTAGGTTTTCTATCTGCAGTGTTGTCTCCCTTTGTGATTTCTTTATTGTTTCTATTTCCATTTTTTGATCTTGCATGGTTCTGTTCATTTCCTTCACCTGTGTTTTCTTGTAATTCTTTAAGGGATTTTTATGTTTCCTCTTTAAGGGCTTCTACCTATTTACCTGCATTCTTCTGCATTTATTTAAGTGAGTTATTTATGTCCTTCTTAAAAAGAGGATTTTTATGTTTCCTCTTTAAGGGCTTCTACCTATTTACCTGCATTCTTCTGCATTTATTTAAGTGAGTTATTTATGTCCTTCTTAAAGTCCTCTATCATAGTCATGAGAAGTGACTTTAGATCCAAATCTTGCTTTTCTGGTGTGATGGTGTATCCAGGACTTGCTATGGTGGGAGAATTGGATTATGATGATGCCAAGTAACCTTGCTTTCTGCTGCTTCTGTTCTAATGCTTGCCTCCCACCATCTGATTATCTCTAGTGCTCCCTGTCCTTGCTATATCTGACTGGACCCTGTCCTTCTCATAGTCCTTTTTGAGCCAGAACTCCTTGGTGTCCAGCTGTCTCTGTGATCCTGTGATTCAGGGATCCTGTAATTCTGAGGTTCTGGGTGTGTCAGAGTTCCTGGGAATCAAGCTGCCTCTGAGATCCTGAGGTCCTGCTGTGACCAAGCTCCTGGGATGCTGGGATCCTGGGATTCTAAGATCCTGTTTGTGCTAGAGTACCTGGGAGTGGAGCCTCCTCCACTGTGGGGCCTGTGGGATTGGCTAATAAGTTCGTGACCTAGTAGACCTGCACAGACAGGAAGGAACCTGAACCACCACTTCTGCCTATTTTTAATCCAAAATTAAATCACTGTCATCAATTATTTTCAGTACATTAAATTTTTCTATATTCTGTAGGCATTCAGTAGCAATTATACAATAGTCTATAAACATAATAATAAAATTTAATTTTTTTAGTATTTAAAAACATATTTTAATTAAATAGAATTGAATCACATTCTTGTTTCCCTTTTGTACCATTGCTCCTCCCATAGACCCCCCCTTCAATACCTACAATATATTTTTTGTCGTATTCCTTAAAATTTATAAAATATTATAACAATAAAAATAAGTATTATAAAAGTTGTTTGATATAAAACAATTTAATAGTCTTAGGTAGATGCTCATCTACAGCAATAGTGAAAATTCATTTCTCTCAATATAAATTTTAAATAACTCCAAACATATTAGCTGTATACTTAAAAATAATACATCA
>NC_045030.1:90851075-90852737 GCF_008632895.1 Mastomys coucha
CCTCATATTATTGGATTTCAATTGATTAGGATATGTTGGTAATATTAATTTTCAAATTAATGTATTAATTTGCCAAATTATCCAAATTATCACAGCTAATGAACCAAATTCTTACCCTCACCTAATGTCTGTGCCACCTTCCAAGTAGAACTATTATTCATATGAAACAGTTGGTGAATGACTTTATGGATAGACCATCTTAATACCTATACCATTTCTTAAATGAATGTAACCTGTTCTCTGTGGGCTGAGAATGAAGTCACTCACTCAAGTCAAATATCTTTGACCATAGCAGGAAGTCTGTATCCAAAAATTGAGCCTACAATTCATTTCTTGGTGCAGCAGAACTGTCAACTTTCAGCTTAGCTAAGATGGAGGTAAAATCCTTTGGTGATGTGAGGGTCATTGAAATACAGCCTTATTACAATGAAACCTGTTGTTTTTGTTGTAAGAGGTGGAATGAGGTTTGTGTGGATTTGTTGAAAGATTACTTTCTTGCTTCTTCTAGGGTATAGTTTTGCTCCTTATGTTGATGTTTTCCATCTATTATCCTTTGTAGGACTGGATTTGTGGAAAGATATTGTGTAAATTTTGTTTTGTCATGGAATATCTTGTTTTCTCCATCTATGGTAATTGAGAGTTTTGCTGGGTATAGTAGTCTGGGCTGGCATTTGTGTTCTGTAGGGTCTGTATGATATCTGCCCAGGATCTTCTAGCTCTCATAGTCTCTGGTGAAAAATCTGCTGTAATTCTGATAAGCCTGCCTTTATCTGTTTGTAGGCAGCAGCTCAGACGATATGCTCACTGCGGCAGCTATAGACAATTCCACTGAGCATGCGCTCATGCAAATTAGGTGTCTCCTGAGCAGGTGTATGCTAACCAATCATGCACCAAACCCGAGCAGGTGCGTGCTACCAAGCCCCTCCCAAGCAGGTGTATGCTAATGAGGTGATTGCCAGAGAACCAATCCAGGAGAACCACAAGAGCTTGGGCACGGGTATAAAAAGGGGCACTCTCCAGGCAGTTGGGGCATTCCACGCCACAGAAGAAAGAGCAGTGGCAATTCCACGCCACTCCACCGAAGCAGGAGCAGCGGCAAGAGCAGCAGCGAAGCAGGAGCAGTGGCGACTCCACAGAAGAAGAGCAGCGGTGACTAGCAAGAGAGAGCCACCACCTCCACTGCTGCTGCCTTGCAGCCGCCCATTCTACAGAAGAGGGAAGAGCCGCAGCACCTAGAAGCAAGAAGCATGATTCCCCGGAGGGGGGCAGCGCCTGGGAGGCGGGAAGAGCCATAATACCTAAAAGAGCTGTTAACACTTAGGAACCTGAAAGAGCTGGCAACATTTGGGTACCTAAAAGAGCTCTTAACACTTGGGTACCTAAAAGAGCTGTTAACACTTGGGTACCTAAAAGAGCTGTTAACACTTAGGAACCTAGGAGAGCTATAATACCTGGGTACCTGAAAGAGCTGGCAACACTTGGGTACCTAAAAGAGCTGTTTAACACAAAAAGAAATTTCCTGAGTAAACCATGGAGAGAAGAAGTCTTGGTTGTTCAGTCGATACTGCTGCTGTCTGGGCGAGCAAAGGCACTGTACATATGTTACTTGACCTTTTTCCCTTACTGCTTTTAAAATTCTTTCTTTGTTTAGTGCATTTGGTG
>NC_045030.1:90854071-90869105 GCF_008632895.1 Mastomys coucha
ATGATCATAATATTGTTTAAGCCATTTATTCAGTATATCCCTCTTGCATTAAGCAAAGATATTTGAAAAAAAAGTTTTTTTGTTTATGTTGCCATTTTCTTCTCTCTTCCTGTCCCTCCTTCATCAATGTATAATAAGATATCTTCAACACATGTGTGAAACTCTGTCTTGGTTAGTTTTTGTCAACTTTGACACACAATCTAGAGGAATCTGGAAATAGGAAGCATCAACTGAAAAAAAAATCTTCCATTAGAATTAGGTGGTCCTGGATTGAATAAGAAATCATACTGTGAAAGCCATGTTATACAAGCCAGTAAGCAACACTTCATAATGGTCTCTGATTAAATAACTTCTTTGAGTTTCTTCCCTGACTTTACTTGGTGATAGAATATGTCCTGGCAGGTGTAAGACAAAATAAATCATTTTCTCCCCTAGTTGCTTTTGGTCATATTATTTTTCATAGCAACATAAACATAAGTAATATAAACTCTGCCATGACTTTTTTCTTAGGGGAAAATATCTTATCTCAATAGTAATAAGATTCTGGTAAAGGTACATGGGAAAATGAGATATTGAATTATATTATTTGAATTGAAGTAACTTTACATAATCATTTGATTCAATGTGCCATTTCATTGTATGCATACATTCTGGAGTGATTCAATTAAAATAACTGTATCAATTATACCAAATATTTGTCATTTTATGGTGAAAACATTCAAAATCTTCTACTTCAGCAATTCTAAAATACAGGGAATATTGTAGTGCATAACATAGTTACAGTTGCCAGCACTTAGAATACAGTTAGCACTTAGAACTTTCTCTTCCACCACTGTAAAGCTGTATTCCTTGTTAAATATTTCTTTTTTGTTTTCTCAAATTAATTGTTTACTCATATACATTTGCATATATTGTTACTACACATTTGTATAGTAACATTATTAGTTTTTGTCAACTTGATAGAAACTAGAGTTACCAAGAAGATGTTACCTCAATTTACGAATTGCCTTCATCAGGCTGGCCTATGGGCACATGTGTGGAACTTTTACTTTATTAATGATTGGTGTAAAATGACTGATCACACTGTGGCTTGAAACCACACCTGGATAAGTGGTCCCAGATTTTATAACAATGCAGGTTAAGAAAGCACTGAAAAGCAAGCCAGTAAGTACTATTCCTTCATGATCTCTGTTTCAGCTCCTGCCTCAAAGATCCTCATTGTAGTTCATATTCTTATTTACCTCAGTTATGTATTATGATCTGAGAGTTGTAGTTTGATATAGACCCTTTCCTTTCCAAGTTGCTTTTGACCATAGTGTTTATCACAAAAACTGAGAACAAACCAAGACAATGTCTGTCCTCATTGTATTCTACTGTTAGGAACTTTGGCAAATTTAGATAACAACTGTAGATGAATTCATATAGTATATGTCTTGCTGGCCATGGTTAATTTCAACAAATATAAAATTCTGATGCCAGAATTATCCCTCTACCTCTCATTCCCCCATCCCTCCTTGTATCTCTCTCTATCTCTCTCTGTCTATCTCTGTCTGTGTAATCAATTCATTAATTAATTTTTTATCTGGTTTTATGTGCATTGTAATAACAGGAATGTGGATATCTCTTAGAATTATATATTTAAGTCCTTTTGAATATATGCCCAGCAGTGAGCAACTGTATCATTTGGAAATTCTATTTTTTATAAGAACTCACATCATTTTTCACAATGACTATATTAATAACAGTTAAGACTTCTCTCTTCTCTATTTTGACTAATATTTGTTTTCTTTCATTTGTTTTGTACAAAAACCAAAGATCAAAAGAGAAGAGTTCAATGTAGTATATTTATCTGGCATAGACATGAGTTATGTTTATGTGCTTCTTTATTTTTCATTTTTAAAATACAAATGGGGCTGAAGAGATGGCTCAGTGGTTAAGAGCACTGACTGCTCTTCCAAAGGTTGTGAGTTCAAATCTCAGCAACCACATGGTGGCTCACAACCACCCATAATGAGATCTGATGCCTTCTTCTGGAGTGTCTGAAGACAGCTATAGTGTATTTATATATATTGATAAATAAATCTTTAAAAAAATACAGTTAAATATATTTTGAAAAATATCCTGTTCCTTCTAGATCCTGCACTCCTCTCTACCCATCCAACTTTTAAGATCTTTCTCAAAGAACAAACCAAAACCCCGATAGGACAACAAAACCCCCAAACCTAGAATATAAGATACATTGACAACAAACACCAAAAAAAAAAAAAAATAACAAAACAAAACAAATTTGCGACTGAATAGAAGCATACATACAACAGAACTGTGGAGTCCTGTATTTGTTAGTCAACTTTTAAACACGAGGTCTGATCTTGAGTGCTTGTCAAGCTATGTCACTCTATTGAAGAAACCTGACTTCCCTTTTTGCAGCATGTATAAAAGATAGTTCAGTTGTAAACAGCTTTTCATTAATGTATTCACCCATGTTTAAAAAGTATAACAACATAAAAACCATGATATCAAGTTATAAGATCACATCTTATGGTTGTTGTGTTAGAGATAAAACTTAGTGATACTGACCACTTTTATACACTTGCCTACTTATATATATTTTATTTGAAGAAATGTATATTCACATATTTAGCTTATTTTATTTATTTTTGTTAACTTCTAAAATTTTCTTTATATATTATAAACATGAATCACATACTGGAAAAATACAACTATTTTCCAATTTTATAATATCTTCACTCAGTTAATTATACCTTTTAGTATGTAATGATATCTCATTATTATGTAATCAAATTTGTCTGTTATACTTTCATTTTATGACCTTTTGTAAACCTATCTAAAACAGTATTTGTATTTCTTAGAGCTGTCTCCTGAGAGGCTCTGACAGTACCCAACTAATACAAAAGTAGAGGCTCACAGCCATCCATTGAACTGAGTACAGGGTCCCCAATGAAGGAGTTAGAGAAAGTATCCAAGGAGCTGAAGGGTTTGTAGCCGTTAGGATGAACAACAATATGAACTAACTAGTACTCTCAGAGCTCCCAGGGACTCAACCACCAACCAAGGAGTATACATGGTGGGACTGATCGTTCTGGCAGCATGAGTATAGTAGAGGATTGTAAAGTTTATCATCAGTGGGAGGAGGAGAGGCCCTTGGCCCTGTGAAGGTTCTGTATTTCTTAATGTAACTTTTTAGTCTCTTATCTTACATGTAGTAATTTATATTTAATCAAGTTATTGTATATGATAGAAGAATAATCTTATTTCAACTTCTGCATATATATATACTGTTTATTTATGATATTATACTTTCTTTCATGTATGTTCCTCATGACTGTCAAAAATCAGTTAGTTATATATAGGTATTTGTACATTCCTGGCTGTCTAACATATTTCATGTGTCTGTGTTGTTTTAGGCTAGAAGTGTTATGTCTTGATTAGTATAGCTTGGTCCTGGCATGTTCTGATTGCTTCTGTTTTATTACCCTTGAGGACCACTATGGCTACTCAAGGCCTTTTATGTTTTTTAAATGAAATTTAATATATTTGCTATACCTTTCTGAAACATGTCAGTACTTAGATGAGAATTACACTGAATCCACAAATGCTTTCAGCACTTTGGTGTTCAGAAGTATCTATGTTATTAAATGCAGATTTTAAATCCACTGTTGTATAATTTTATTCACAATGTTAACTCTTTTCATGGTAATAATTTCAAACAACTTATTTTTAATATGGATCTTAATTTTAGATGTAACTTTTATAAATAATATTATGATTAGAATAAATATTATAAGCAAGAAAAAGCAATTTTAAGTATTGAGAAGTTCAAACCTCAAAGTTTACAGGTCAGAAACTATGCTATTATGTAACAGAATTAGGTTATTTAGTATGGTTGAATATTTTGCCTAAAAGTATCTCCTTTTAATATATGGAAAATTAGCATCTTCCTTCTTGCCCTCAACATTCCCTGGGGTAGATCGAGCACCTCAGACCCCCTTCCTCAGCCAGAGACAGATTGACTCCCAGGAGTTCTGTCACAAACAGGCTCACAGATGATACCCCTAACACCCCAATACCTGGCTTAACTGGAACCCCAATTAGATGCAGGACCTATCTTCCTAGCCAGACTCATCTTCCTTCCAACCCAAAACTATTCCCAGAGCAGATGCAGGGCTCCAGACGTCCTCCCACACCCAGGACAGCTTGACTCCAGGAGGACCATCATATCCATGCTCCCAGGAGGGAAACACTCCAGTCAGAGATGCAAGGTCAGTTAACACAAGAGATAACCAGCTGGAAAGAGGCAAGCATAAGGACATAAGCAACAGAAACCAATGCCACGTGGCAACATCAAAACCCAGTTCTCCCACCACAGCAAGCCCTAGATACCCCAACACATCTAAAAAGCAAGAACATGACCTGAAATCCCATTTATGAAGAAGATAGAGGATCTTAATGGGGACATAAATAACTCCCTTAAAGACATTCAGGAGAATAAAGGTAAACAGGTAGAAGCCCTTAAAGAGGAAGCACATAAATCCCTTAAAGAAGTACAGGAAAATACAATCAAACAGGTGAAGGAGTTGAACAAAATCATTCAGGATGTACAACTGGAAATATAAGCAAAAAGGAAATCACAGAGGGAGGCAACTCTAGAGATGGAGAAGCTAGGAAAGAGATCAGGAGCTACAGATGCAAGTATCACTAGCCGAATATAAGAGACAGAAGGGAGATTCTCAGGAATAAAAGATACCATAGAAGATATTGACACAACAGTCAAAGAAAATATAAAATGCAAAAAGTTCTTAACCCAAAACATCCAGGAAATCCAGTACCCAATGAAAAGATAAAGCCTAAGAATAACAGGAATAGAAGAAAGACAAGAGTCCCAAGTCAAAAAGCCAGAATGCATCTTCAAAAAATCATAGAAGAAAACTTCCCCAACCTAAAGAAAGAGGTAGGTATAAATGTACAAAAATGCCAAAATAGATTGGACCAGAAAAGAAATTCATCCCTTCACATAATAACCAAAACACTAAATATACAGAACAAAGAAAGATATTAAAAGGTTTAAGGGAAAAAGGGCAAGTAACATATAAAGACAGACTTATCAAAATTATACCAGACTTCTCAAAAGACTCTGAGAGCCAGAAGATCTTGGATAGTTGTTATGCAGACCCTAAGAAAACACAAATTCTAGACAAACACCAAACACCAAACACAAACACCAAAAAGACCAAAATTACCATAGATGCGGAAACCAAAATATTCCACGACAAAACCAAATTTTAGCAATATCTTTCCACTAATAAAGCCATACAGAGGACAATAGAAGGAAAACTACAATAAAAGCAGGGTACTTACACCAAAGACAAAAATAATAAATGTATCATGTCACAAAAAAAGCCAAATGAAGAGAACCACACAAATTAATAACACTTCTAACAAGAAAATAAAAAGAACCAACAATCACTGGTCTTTAATATTTCTCAACATCAATCGACTCAGTTCTCCAACAAAAAAGACATAGGTTGTCATACACATTGGATGGGCTTTTCAGTGATGTAACTGCCTGAGTCACCCAGGCTCTTCTAAGTGACCTCTAACCTATATTCCTGTAAGTCATCTCAATAAATTCACTGATTCACCAAGCTAAAAAAAAAAAAAAAAAAAAGACATATGCTAAAATATATTAAAAAGGACCCATAAAAAATTAAAAAGAGACCCAGCATTTAGATGCACACAGGAAACACACCTCAGTGACAAAAACAGACACCACCTCAGAAGAAAAAGGCTTAAAAAATTTTCCACGTGAGCCGGGCGGTGGTGGCACATGCCTTTAATCCCAGCACTTGGGAGGCAGAGGCAGGCAGATTTCTGAGTTCGAGGCCAGCCTGGTCTATAGAGTGAGCTCCAGGACAGTCAGGACTACACAGAGAAACCCTGTCTTGAAAAAACAAAACAAAACAAAACAAAAAAATTTCCAAGCAAATGATCACAAGAAACAAGCTAGAGGAGCCATTCTAATACCCAATAAAATAGAGTTTCAAACAAAAGTTATCAAATGAGATAGGGAAGAACACTTCATACTCATCAAAGGAGAAATCCAAAAAGATGGTCTCTCAATTCTGAACATCTATGCCCCAAATTCAAGGACATCTACATTTGTAAAAGAAACATTACTAATGGTAAAAACACATATTGAACCTCACACAATAATAGGGAGAAACTTCAACACCCCACTCTTATTAATGGACAGATCATGGAAACAGAATCTAAACAGAGAAACAGTGAAACTAAAAGAAGTTACGGACCAAATGGTTTTAACAGATATCTATAGGACATTTCATCCTAAAACAAAACAAAATACTTTCGCAGTACTTCATGATACCTTCTCCAAAACTGATCATATAACTAATCACAAAATGGGCCTCAACATATAGAAGATTGAAATAATCCCATGCATCCTATCAAATCACACAAACTAAAGCTGGTCTTCAATAACAACAAAAATAGCAAAAAGCCCACATACTCAAGGAAACTGAAAAAGTCTATATTTGATGATAAATTGGTAAGGGAAGAAATAATGAAATTAAAGACTTTCTAGACTATAACAAAAATCAAGGCACATAATATCAAAACTTAAGGGACACAATGAAATCAGGGATAAGAGGAAAATTCATAGCAAAAACTACCTTCATAAAGAAATTGGATAGATCCTACAATAATAACAGCACATCTGAAAGCTCTAGAACAAAAAAAAAGCAAACACACCCAAGAGAAGACAGGAAGAAATAATCAAATTCAGAGCAGAAATTGACCAATTAGAAACAAAGAGAACTATACAATGAATCAACAAAATGAAGAGATGGTTCCTTGACAAAATCAACATGATAGAATCTAACCAGAGAGCCCAAATTATCAAAATGAGAAATGAAAAGGGAGACACAAAAACAGAAACAGGAAATTAAAAAAACATCATCAGATCCTACTACAAAAGCCTATACTCAACAAAACTGTAAAATCTAGATGAAATGGATGATTTTGTAGGCAGATACCAGGTACCAAAACTAAATCAGGATCAGATAAACCATCTAAACAGCCCCATAACCCCTAAAAAAATAGAAGCAGTCACTAATAGTCTCTCAACCAAGAAAAGCCCAGGATCAGATCAGTTTAGTGAAGAAATATGGAAATCTATCCACATAACCTGCTATATAAACAAACTCAAGGAAAAAGCCACATGCTCATTTCATTAGATGTTGAGACATTATTAGAAAAAATTCAATACCCCTTCATGGTAAATGTCTTGGAAATATAAGGAATTCAAGGCCCATACCTAAACATAGTTGTAGCAATATACAGCAAACCAGTAGCCAACAAAAAACTGGATGGTGAGAAACTAGAAACAATCCCACTAATATCAGGGACTAGACAAGACTGGCTACTCTCTCCCTACCTATTCAATATAGTACTCAAAATCCTATCCAGAGCAATTAGACAAAAAAAATAAAAGGAGATAAAAAGGATGCATTTTGGAAAGGAAGAAGTAAAAATATCACTATTTGTAGATATTATGTTATAGTCGTGACTCCAAAAGTTCCACCAGAGAACTCATAAACCTGAAAAAACTTCAGCAAAGTACCTAGATATAAAATTAACTCAAACAAATCAGTAGCCTTCCATTACTCAAAGGATAAGCAGGACGAGAAAGAAATTATAGAAACAACACCCATAACAGCAATCACAAATAATACAAAATACTTTGATGTAACTTGAGCTAAGCAAGTAAAGGATCTGTATGACAAGAACTTTTAAGTCTCTGAATAAAGAAATCTAAGAATACCTTAGAAGATGGAGAGATATCCCATGCTCATGGATTGGTAGGATTAATATAGTAAAAAAGGTCACCTTGCCAAAAGCAATCTGTGAATTCAGTGCAAACCCCATCAACTAAATTCTTCACAGAGAAAGAGCAATTCTCAATTTCATCTGGAATAACAAAAATCTGAGTAGAGTGAAAAAATTAACAACAATAAATAAAATAAAATTCTGGGAGAATTACCATCCCTGATATCAAGCTGTAACACAGAGAAATAGTGATAAAAATACCTGCATGCTATTGGTGCAGAGACAGACAGGTAGATCAATGGAATAGAACTGAAGACCCTGAAATAAACCCACACACTTATGGACACTTGATATTTGACAAAGAAGCCAAAACCATACAATGGATAAAAGAAAGCATCTTTAACAAATGGTTCTGGTCTACCTGGTGGTCTGGAAGTACAAGAATGCAAATTGATATGTTTTGTATCTCCTTGTACAATGTTCAAGTCCAAGTGGATCAAGTACCTCTACATAAAACCAGATATGCTGAATCTAATAGAAGAAAAGTGGGAAAAGCCTTGAAACACATCATCACAGGAGAAAATTTCCTGAATAGAGAGAATACCAATGGTCCAGGCTCTAAGATTTACAATTGACAAATGGGACCACATGAAACTGGAAAGCTTATGTAAGGACACTGTCAACAGGACAAAACAGAAACCTACAGATTGGGAAAATAACTTTACCAACCCTACATTAGATAAAGCACTAAAACCTAAAATAGACAAAGAACTTAAAAAGTTAGACTCCAGACAACCAAATAAATCAATTAAAACATGAGGTACAAGCTAAATAGAGAATTCTCAACTGAGGTATCTCAAATGAAAGAAAAGCACCTAAAGAAATGTTCAACAATACCATGCAGTTTTTTTTTTTATCACTATTGCTCTGTAGTAAAGCTTGAGGTCAGGGATGATGATTTCCCCAGCCATTCTTTTATTGTTAAGAATTCTTTTTACTATTCTGGGTTTTTTGCCTTTCCAGATGAATTTGAGAATTGCTCTATCCATTTCCTTGTAGAATTGTGTTGGGATTTTGAAGGGAATTGCAAGGAATATATAGATTTTGCCTTTGGTAGGATGGCCATTTTTACATATTAATTCTGCCAATCTGTGATCATGGGAGATCTCTCCATTTTCTGAAATCTTCTTTGATTTCTTTCTTGAGAGACTTGAAGTTATTGTCATACAGTTCTTTCACTTGTACAATTAGGTTTCCCACAAGATATATTATTTGTGGCTATTGTGAAGGGAGTTGTTTCCCCAATTTCTTTCTCAGCCTGTTTATCATTTGTATAAAGTAAGGCTACTGGTTTATTTGTGTTAATTTTATATCCAGCCACTTTGCTGAATTACTTTATCAGCTGGAGAAGTTCTCTGGTAGAGTTTTTTGGGTTGCTTTTGTATACTATCATATCATCTGCAAGCAGTGATACCTTTAATTCTTCTTTGCAAATTTGGATCCCCTTGATCTCTTTTTGTTGTCTTATTGTTCCAGCTAGCACTTTGAGTACTTTATTGCATAGATATGGGAAGAGTGGGCATTCTTGTCTTGTCCCCAATTTCAGGGGGTTGCTTCAAGTCTGTCTTCATTTAATTTGATATTGGCTGTTGTTTTGCAGTAAATTGTTTTTATTATGTTTAGGTATGGGCCTCGAATCTCTCCAATACTTTTTACATGAAGGGGTATTGTATTTTGTCAAAGGCATTTTCTGTATCTAAGGAGATGATCATGTGACTTTTTTTCTTTGAGTTTGTTTATGTAGTAGATTACATTAATGGATTTTTGTATATTAAGCCATCCCTGGGATGAAGCTTATTGATCATGGCGAATGATGGTTTTGATGTGTTTGTGGATTTGGTTTGCAAGAATTTTATTGAGTATTTTTGCATTGATATTCATAAGTGAGATTTGTCTGAAGTTTTCTTTTTTTGGTTGGATCATTGTGTGGTTTAATTATCAGAGTAATTGTGGCTGCATAGAATGAGTTAGTGTTCCCTCTCTATTTTATCGAATAGTGTGAGGAAAATTGGTATTAAGTATTCTTTGATGGTCTGATAGAATTCTGCACTAAATTCATAGAAATGTTGATCAATGGCATAGAGTGAGATTGTAAGCTGGTACAACCACTCTGGAAATCAGTTTGGTGGTTCCTCAGAAATTGGACATGGTATTATCTTAGGACCCAGCTATACCACTCCTGGGCATATACACAGAAGATACCCTAACATGTAATAAAGACACCTCCTCTGCTATGTTCATGGCAGTCTTATTTATAATAGCCAGAAGCTAGAAAGAACCCAGATGCCCCTCAACAGAGGAATGGATACAGAAAATATGGTACATTTACACAATGGAGTACTACCCAGCTATTAAAAACAATGACTTTATGAAATTCTTAGGGAAATGGATGGATCTGGAGAATATCATCCTGAGTGAGGTAACCCAATCACAAAAGGACACACATGATATGCACTCACTGATAAGTAGATATTAGTCCAGAAAATTTGAATACCCAAGATACAATCCACAAACCACAAGAAACTCAAGAAGAAGGAAGACCAAAGTGTGGATACTTCAATCCTTCTTAGAAGGGGGATCAAAATAACCATGGTAGGAAATACAGAGACAAACTTTGGGGCAGAAACTGAAGGAAAGGCCATCCAGTGACTGTCCCACCTAGGGATTGATCCCATATAGTTACCAAACCTAAACAATATTGTGGATGCCAACAAATGCTTGCTGACAGGAGTCTGGTATAGCTGTCTCCTCAGAGGCTCTGGCAATGACTGACTAATACAGAAGTGGATGCTCACAGACATCCATTGGACTAAACACAAATTCCCCAATGGAGGAGCTAGAGAAAGAACCCAAAGAGCTAAAGGGGTTTACAGTCCCTAAGGAGGAACCACAATATGAACTAACTAGTACCCCCAGAGCTCCCAGGGTCTAAACACCAACCAAAGAGTACACATGGAAGGTCCCATGGCTCCAGCTACATATGTAGCAGAGGATGGCCTTGTAGGATGTCAGTGAAAGGAGTAGCCTTTGGTCTCATGGATGCTTGATGCCCAAGTCTAGAGGAATTCCAGGAAAGGAAAACAGGAGGGGGTGGGTTAGTGAGCATGGAGAGGGTGCATGGGATGGGGGGGTGAAGGTGGTAAAATTTGCAATGTAAATAAAGAAAGCATCTAATAAAAAATGTGGAAAAAAAAGAATTGAAGACCCAGAAAAAGAAAAACGCCCACTTACAGACACTTGATCTTTGATAAAGAAGCGAAAAATGGAAAAGAAGAAAGCATCTTCAATAAGTGATGCTGGTCTAACTGGCTATATGTAGAAAAATGAAAACAAGCCCATATTTGTCACCTTGCACAAAGCTCAAGTCCAAGTGGATCAAGGACCTCAACATAAAACTAGGTACACTGAATCTAATAGAAGAGAATGTGGGAAAGAGCCATGAACTCATTGGCACAGGGGGAAATTTCCTAAACAGAAATTCAATTGATCAAGCTCTAAGATCAACAATTGATAAATGGGACCTCATGAAACTGGAAAGCGTCTGTAAGGTAAAGGACATAGTCAATAAGACAAATTGGCAGCCTACAGATTGGGAAAAAAATTCACTAACCCCATATCCTATAGAGGACTAATATCCAAAATATATAAAGAACTCAAGACAGAAGAATGGATACAGAAAATGTGGTTCATTTACACAGCAGAATACTACTCAGCTATTAAGAATGAGGATATCCTAAATTTTTCAGGCAAATGGATGGAACTAGAAAATATCATCTATCATCCTGAGTGAGGTAATTCAGACCCAAAAGGACATGCATGGTATGCACTCACTAGTAAGTGGATGTTAGCCAAAAAAAAAAAAAAGAAAAAAGAAAAAAAAAGTACAGAATACCCAATATAAACTCAAAAAGGTCAACAAGCTGAAGTGCACAAGTAAGGACACCTCAGTCCCACTTGGGAGGGAGAAGAAAGCAATTATAATTGAGGAGGGAAGGACAGACCTGGTAGGGTAAGTGGACAGGGGTGGTGTCAGAGTGGGGAGGAGAGGGGACCTGATTTGGTATTGGGTAAGGGAAAAGGAATGAAGCCCTGAGAGCCATCAGAAAGAATGAGAACAGGCAACCTTGGGAGATAGGAGGTTGCGGGGACCCTCCAGAATGCACCAGAGACCTGGGAAATAAGAGACTCTCAGTACTCAGAGTTAGGGACCTTAGATGAAATGACCCACAGTAGGGAGGGGGGACTTATAGAGCCCACCTCCAGCACAAAGACAGGGCATCAAATGAGGGAGAGTGGGGCCATCCCACAGCCACAACTCTGACCCATAATTGTTCCTGTCTGAAAGAAGAATTACAGTGATGGAATGAAGAGGAGCCTGAGGAAAAGAAGATCCAGTGACAGACTCAAAGTGGGATCCAGCTCAAGGGGATGACCCAAGTTCTGACTCTATTACTGAGGCCATGGAGCACTCACAAAAGGTGACCTACCATGACCACACTCCAGAATACTCAACAAGCAGTTGAAAGGGTCAGATGCAGATATTTGCACCCAACCAATGGACAGAAGCAGCTGATCCTGTTGTTGAATTATGGAAGGCTGAGGAGAGTGCAATCCTGTAGGAGGACCAGCAGTTTCAATTAATCTGGACCCCTGAGATCTCTCAAAAACTGGATCACCAAACAGGTAGCATACACCAGATGATATAAGGCCCCCCACCACACATACAGTAGAGGACTTCCAGGTCTGTGTTCATTCAGGTTTGATGCACCTAACACTCAAGAGACTGGAGGCCCCAGGGAGTTTAGAGGTCAGGTTGGGTGAGGGATGAGGACATCCATGTGGAGACGGGGGATGAGGATGAGGTCTGGGCTATGAAACAGTGGAGGGTGGATGGGGGGGCAATAAAATATGGAATGTAAAAAATAAATTAATTAATAAAAAAGAAGTGTTCAACATCCTCAATCATCAGGGAAGTACAAATCAAAAAACCCTGAGATTCCTCCTTATACCAATTAGTATGGCAAAGATTAAAAGCTCAGAAACAGCAGACTCTGGCTGGGATGTGAAGAAAGGGGAATACTCCTCCATTACTGCTGGGATTGCAATTTGGTAAAAGTACTTTTGAAATCAATCTGGCAGTTACTCAGAAAATTGGACATAGTACTACCTGAAGACCCAGCTATACCACTACTGGGCATATACCCAAAATACACTCCAACATATAGCAATGACATGTGCTCTACTATGGTCATAGCAGCCTTATTTATAATAGCCAGAAGTGGGAAACAACCCAGATGTCCCACAATGGAAGAATGGATACTACTTAGCTATTAAAATGACAACTTCATGAATTTTACAGGCAAATGTATGGAACTAGAAAATATCACCCTGAGTGAGGTAACCCAGATCCAAAGTACATATATGGTATGTACTCACTGAAAAGTGGATATTAGCCCCAAAGCTCAGAATACCCAAGATACAATCCACAGACCACATCAAGTTTATAAAAAAGGAATGCCAGAGTGTGGATGCTTCAATCCAACTTATAATGGGGAACAAAAGAATCACAAGATGCAGCCTGAAGATGGGCCCTGGGTGGGAGAAGGGAGGAGGAGGGAAAATGGGGCAGTATTGGGTATGGGAAGATACAGGATAGAAATCCAGATTGCAAGGAGAATGAATAGAAATATTTAGCAGTGGCTGTGGGGAACAAGGGAACCTAGATGCCAGGGATGTGAGAGGCTCCCAGGATCCAATGAGGATGACAATACCCAAAATACCCAACAGCAGGGAAATAGAACCTAAAGAGACCACCTCCAACAGATAGACTTGGCCCTGCAGTTGAGGGATGGGGTCACCCACCCATCTTAAAAAATTTAACCCTGAATTGATCCTGTCTAAAACAAATGCAGGGACAGAAAAATGGAGCAGACTGAGGGAAAGGCCATCCAGAGACTGCCCCACCTAGGGATCCATCCCATCTGCAGACACCAAACAACACTATTGCTGATGCCAAGAAGCACTTACTGACAGAAGTCTGTCATAGCTGTCCCATGAGGGACCCCAATGAAATAGTTAAAGTAAGGACTGAAGAAGCTGAAGGGGATTGCAACCTTATAATAGGTAAGAACATCAATATCAACTAACATTACACCTCAGAGGTTCTGGGGACTAAACCACAACCAAAGGGTATAAATGAGTTGGTCCATGGCTTCAGTTACATATGTAGCAGAGTATTGCCTTTTCTGGCATTAATGGGGTGGCAGGTGATTGGTCTTCTGGATGCTTGTTGCCCCAGTGAAGGGGGATGCTAGAAGCCGGAGTGGATTGATGTGTGGGGGAGCACACACTTGAGGCAAAGGAGAAGAGGGATGGGGTAAGGAGTTTGTGAGGGGAGAACTGGAAGGGGGACAACTTTTGAAATGTAAATAAATAAAATAATTATTAATAAATAAAAAAGAAAATTCAAAGGCACAAATATTTCTAGTAGAAGGAACAAAAATTAAACCACTTGCATTTGAGAAAGAAAATATGGAAAGTCAATTATTGAATTCTATTCAGCTCTGCCTGACCAAATTCATACAACTATCAAATTTCCCCATGTATTTATTTGTCTTTAGAAAAAGATTTTAATTTATTGTTTTTAGTTACATCATTTAGAAGTATAACTGCCATTGATTGTATAGTTGGTGATGTGTTGGAGCGGCGGGTCGCGTATACATATATGGGTTGTGACGAAGCAGCCACAGGTAAAGGTGGGAAGTGAGCCCAACGGATTCTGGAAATATGGTGGCTGTTGCCCTGGCAACAGGTCTGTGGACCTGTTGTATCACCACAGGCTCTGGATGTCATGATGCTAACATACTTCCCTTTTTGATATTATAAAGAGAAGGGGAAAAAAAGGGAAGGGGAAGCCAATGATGAAAAGGGAATGAGGGTGTCCTGTCTCTCAAGCTACTTCCTGCTGTCTAGGGGCATTGTCAATGGGGATAGCTGGCTTCCACCATCGGGATCCACTTGGTAAAATGTTTGCATCAGGTTCTTCTGTGGACAGTGGCTCATCTGTGGGCAGTGACTGGTAATCCTGTAACAGGAGCTGATTGATAGTTTG
>NC_045030.1:90870137-90871205 GCF_008632895.1 Mastomys coucha
TTTTTCAATATTCAGGGGTTGGGCAACTGAGACATATTTTCTCTGAATATGGATGGTACTTACTGGGGTCCCAGGCTGAATTTTATGATAGAGCTTACCAACAACTCTTGTCTCCCACCTGGAATTCCACTGGTCTTGTATGTAGAAAAAAAGTATCTTGCGATGTTGATAGAAGAAATGATTGATCCATGATCCTAGCTTATGTATTCTTCTGGCCATTTTCTACAATAATCTTCTGTCTGGTCGAAGAGAAAGCAATAGAGATCATAATATTTAGATTGCATTACAGATACTGGGATGATAGCAATTTGAATTGGTTCCTGGCATCCAGATATGGAGCAGTTTCCTGATCCTATTTGGAAAGACTGTTTGTTATCTGTGGGGGTTTCTTGAACCTCGAATCTCCAGATATAAGGGCTACCCTGGATAGAAGTGAACAGCAGGGGTAGGATGAGAAACCCATGTCTAATCCAGTGAGGTTGAGCTTGGCTACTGGAGTGGAGTCTCATTTTCTGGGATTGGTGACAAGGTAGACGGTCTCATTGTCCTCTGGAGTTTAATAGAGCATGGTCCTGTTAAGATTGATGTGTATGAAGAAAAGTCATTTTTAGGTGGAGAAATGAAAGGTTTGAGGTAAGACAGATGGACCCAATAAGAGAGTCCCTTGAGTTTAGCAGCTTTAGGGGTCACAAGAATTACTTTAAAAGGGCCCTGCCACTTGAGAGAGAGAGGTGAGGGCCGATGACCTGGAGAGGATAGAAGGACTTGGTCTCCAATGTTGATAGGTAGTGGATAGGAGAGAGTGTATGGCTGAGGCAGATGGTGGTCAGCAAAATTCCATAGGAGAGAACGGAGGTGGCAAAGTAATGGAGTAAGTAGATGGTCTGGGATGGGAGAGCATTTAGGTGAAAGACCAGGAGTTAGGACTGGACATCCATACATGAGTTCAAAGGGAGAGATAAGGAGAAGTCACTTTGGGAGAGCTCGTAACCTGAAAAGAGCCAGGGGTAGGAGTTTTACCCAATCAAAGTGAAGCTCTTGTGACAGCTTAACAAGAGTGGTTTTAAA
>NC_045030.1:90872365-90873578 GCF_008632895.1 Mastomys coucha
GGGGCTGGTCGGACAGCCTTTGCCAGCATATGGTATTTTTGTTTGTGGATTCTATCATCTCTCCCATGGTACACTTTGAAGTCCAGCACGAAGACTTCTGCCTGTGGAGTTAGAGGTCCCCTCTCTAGTTTTTTAAGTTTAGCTCTTATGTCGGGGTAGCTTTGGGAAAAGAAGTAGGTCATCAGAAGTTGCTTACCTTCTGGGTTTTCAGGGTCCAGATTTTTATGCTGCAATAAAGCCTTCGTAAGGCGTTCTAAAAATTGAGATGGATTCTCCTGTTTGTCCTGGACAACCTCTTGGAGTTTTTCAAAATTTATGGGCTTTGAGGCCGCTTTTCTAAGACCAGCCAGAAGGCATGTAATGAACTTGTCCCTGGCTAAAATATTGCCTGCAGAATTGTAATTCCACCGGGGATCCTGTTTTGGCACTGCCTCAGAGCCAATTGGGTATGTGTTGTCTGTTTGGTGAATCCCGTCTGCATAAGCTCTTGCCTCTTCCCAGACTCATCTGTTTTCCTCAGAAAGTAAATTGTTAGTAAGGATCATATAAACATCATGGAAAGTCAAGCTGTAAGTTTGAGTGATATATGAGTTAAAAGAATAGGACTCCAGCCTGTTTTCTATTTGGGAAAGTTCAGTAAGCGAGAACAGAACATGTATTCTGATAAGACCATCTACTCTAGCAACTTCCCTTAGAGGTAGGACTGTTGCTGGGTCAGGTGTCTCTGAGGAGGAAGGACTTGAAGGTTTGCCTGTAGCCTTAGAGCAGGTGACAGGAGGAGTGAAGGTAGCTGCCAATGTGGGGCCTTCGGAGCAGCCCACAGCTGGCATGGAAGGAGAGGGGTCTAGAGAGGGAGAGCTAGCAGGCTCTGGAGCATCCTGGTGAGGAGGAGAAACTGAGGCAGCAGTTTGGGTTTTTGGCAACATGGAGACAGGTTTGCGGCAAAAAGGGGGTGGTTCATTAGCTGGATCTAGCATTGTAGTGTCATCTACAGGAGGTTGAGGTTGTGTAGATTTCATGGCTAAGAAAAAATTAGGTTGGGGAACAGGAAGAGCACAAGGAGGGACTGGAAAGGAGAGAGATAAGTGTTAGAACATAGGGAACCTCCTTCCATTTACCAGTTTGCTGGCAGTATGTATTAAGACCCCTTAAAATAGCTGGATCTAGGGTGCCATTAAGTGGCCACTTTGAACTCCCATCTAGTTGATATTTA
>NC_045030.1:90874178-90881246 GCF_008632895.1 Mastomys coucha
GAGAGAGAGAGAGAGAGAGAGAGAGAGAGAGAGAGAGAGAGCGAGAGAGCGAGAGCGAGAGCAAGATGGAGGAATGTTCCCGTGTATATATATGGGTTGTGAAGTAGCAGCCACAGGTAAAGGTGGGAGGTGAGCCCAACAGATTCTGGGAATATGGTGGCTGTTGCCCTGGCAACAGGTCTGTGGACCCGCCCATGTATCACCACAGGCTCTGGATGTCGTGATGCTAACAGTTGGTAATTTACATTAATATTTAATTTCTATTTTGAAGATAATAAGGACTTGATTTTTAATCAAGTAGGTTGACCTTATGACCATGCTTTGACAAAGAGTCATATAAATCTGTCATAGTGTGTGAGAGATATGGAAAAAAAATCTCAGGGGAAAGAATACTCTTTGACCTTCACACAAATTCTCCTTATGTTCCACTGCTAGAGATCTGAGAGTCCTTTAAACTTTGTGATCTACTTAACATTACTGTAAATGCTATTCTTATTCATAGTAACATTGAATGCTTTCCTGAATTTTGATAAACTGTTTACCAAAATGATATATTGCAGAATTGAATTCTGTATCTGATTGTGTACTGTATAAAGAGTTGCATTGTTCATCAATCTAAAGCAGAATGTGAATCATTCTCATCAAGAGTCAGCTTGTTTCCCTGGTATGTGAATGGAAGGAGAAAAAAAAAAACTTGTATTTTCAGTAAAGCAATCATTACTTTTGAAGCTGCTTCTTCTTTTCATAGTTTAATTCTCTCCATTACAAGCAAGTCACATACTTTAATGTTTTATAGATACAACTTTTTTATTTATTCTGATCTTATTTTTAGCCTTCTTTAAACTTGGTCTGAATTTAATGTCATATTTAATTAACATAGCATTACTGATACACTGACTACTGAGCAAACTGATATGCAAAATAATCTAGAATTTTTCAAGGAAAATTCATTAGTATTACACAGTTAGGAACAAATCAGAATTGGAAATTTGAAATTGGAGTTCTGTGTATATAAATATTCCATGCTTTCTTTCGTGTTCTTATATATGATAGATAAAAATCTAGCAATGCACATAATTCAAAATTTATATTATTCTGGGAATCTAGTTAAATTTCTTTAGCATTTGCCTAGGATGTAAAAACTCCTGGGTTCATTCCTCAGCATTGCTCAAAATAAATCAATTAAAAAACAGTATCTGATTTAAGACATATTTTTATATTTATCCACTATTACTTTACATGTAATTGTTTCTTGTGGGTTACTTTTCAAAGAGTAGTTTAGGCATTTTGTCATAATTGTTTTTATCATTCAAATCTTATGACTATTAAATGTAGAAAGCTGCTAGGTGAACTTTTCATATTAACCATGCTTTTTATCCATTAAATAATTTAATTGCTTAAGCAAATCAACTGTGTGTCTGTTACCTTCCCCCTTCACTTCAGCCATCAAATTTCTGGCATCCTCTGCTTGGGGCCTAACACCTGGGAGCTAAGAGAGATGCTCTCTGATGACTGTTGGTTCGGGTTCGTCTTTGAAGAAGCCCCTGAGCTCGCCCACCTCCTGAGTACGCCCACCAAATGAAGATCTTCTGAACCTTGGGACTTTGGCACCTGAACCTTCTTTGCAGTGTAATCTAGAGATTTGGTTTCGGTTTCTCCTGTGACTATAAAAACCCTGGCTTATTCTAAGTAACCTGGAGCCTTGATTGGGACACAACTTGGCTTTGTGTGTTTTCTCTTTGCATTTCAAACCCTCTATTTCAGGTCCTTTATTCCCTCCTGGCTGAGAGAACCCAGTTCGTGAAACTGCAGGCAGTTTCATGTGTCTATTAATAATCATATCAAGATCTCCAATCAATCCAGACATGATGATACAATAATTTAACAAGAATTGCTTTGTTCTCCTACCAGTATGGCAGATCTAGGTTTTAATTATCTTCTTGCCACCTCTAGGCTTTTGCATATTCAGATAGTATGTAAATTAATGTAAGTTTTTACTTTGAAAGAGTTAAGAGATAAGAATTTCTCTAGATCCTTTCTACCTCCCTCTTCACCTAGGAGGAGGTTCTGCAGATACACAGCCCTCTCTGGCCCTTCCCCTCAAGCAGAGAGCTTGCCTTCAGGAAGTGTTCCAACCCTAAGGCTCAGGTGAGATCTCCATTTTCTCTCCTGTTTTTGGCTCCTTCCCCCCTGCCTCAGCTCTGAGGCAGAGCTGACAGCCTGGGAATGAAGGTGGTCACCTGCTGGGCTTAAACAATGGCCCACTACACCACAATTTCGCCTTGGAGGATTCCAGAGGAAGCTACACCTGGTTGTGGACATGCCTACTGCCTGAAGACATGCTTAATGTAAACAAACCTGACTCCCTGGGAACTGATCTTGAGAGATCTTAGTGGCTCCACTTCTGAGATTGTATTTACGTTATGCATATATTTTATTTCTGGAGTTTTCGGTTTCATTTCTTACTTGCCTATATAAGCTCAAAATGCCCCCCAAGTAAATGGATGCTTCGATACATTACTTGGTGTCCTTGTCTCTTTTGTTCTCCCGACCTGTTTATTTTGCAGGTTCTGTTTACCCCCTGGCTGAAGAGACCCACAGACCCTAGTGGAACTGTGGGATGGTTTCACTCATCCTGTGACCTTCTAAGGCAGAAAAAGCCAGGAGGCACAGGCCTCAGGCAGGGCAGCCTTTGCAGGATACTTTCTACCTCCCTCTTCACCTAAGAGGAGGTTCTGCAGATCCATAGACCTTTCTGCCCCTTCCCTGCAAGTGGAGAGTCTGTTTTCAGGGTTTGTTCTGACCCCAGGACTCAGGAGGGACAACTGATCCACAGATCACTGCACACAGGTCTTACCTGAGGAGAGCTGATCTCCCAGAAATGCTGACACAGGCTTACAGACCCACAGGAGGAACAAGATTCAGCCACAGACAGCAAGAACATCTAACACCAGAGATCAACAGATGGCAAAAGGCAAATGTAAGAATCTTACCAACAGAAACCAAGACTACTTGGCTTCATCAGAACCTAGTACTCCCACCACAGCAAGTCCTGGATATCCCAAACCAACAGAAAAGCAAGATTTGGATCTAAAATCATAACTCATGATGGTGATAGAGGAATTTAAGAAGAGCATGAATAACTCCCTTAAAGACATACAGGAGAACACAGGTAAACAGGTTCAAGCCCTTAAAGAAGAATCACAAAAATCTCTGAAAGAATTACAGGATAACACAAGTAAACAAGTAGAAGTCCCTAAAGAGGAAACATAAAAATGCCTTAAAATATTACAGGAAAGCACAACCGAACAGGTGAATGAACTGAAAAAAACCACCCAGGACCTAAAAATGGAAGTAAAAACAGTTAAGAAATCACAAAGAGTGACAACTCTAGAGATAGAAACCCTAGGAAAGAAGTCAGGAAACATAGATGCAAGCATCATCAACAGAATACAAGAGATAGAAGAGAAAATCTCAGGGGCAGAAGATACCATAGAAAACATTGAAACAACAGTCAAAGAAAACTCAAAATGAAAAAAGCTCCTAACCCAAAACATCCAGGAAATCCAGGACACAGTGAGAAGACCAAACCTAAGGATAATAGGTATAGAAGAGAGTGAAGACCTCCACCTTAAAGGACCAGTAAATATCTTCCACAAAATTATAGAAGAAAACTTCTCTAACCTACAGAAAGAGATGACCATCAACATACAAGAAGCCTATAGAACTCCAAATAGACTGGACCAGAAAAGAAATTCCTCCCACCACATGGTAGTCAAAACACCAAATACACAAAACAAAGAAAGAATATTAAAAGCAGTGAGGGAAAAAGGTCAAGTAACATATAAAGGCAGACCTATCAGAATTACACCAGACTTCTTGCCAGAGACTATGAAAGCCAGAAGATCATGGGTTAATGTCATACAGACCTTAAGAGAACACAAATGCCAGCCCAGGATACTATACCCAGCAAAACTCTCAATTACCATAGATGGAGCAACCAAAGTATTCCATGACAAAACAAAATTTACACAATATATTTCCACGAATCCAGCCCCTCAAAGGGTAATAAATGGAAAATTTCAACACAAGGAGGGAAACTATGTCCTAGAAAAAGCAAAAAAGTAAATTTCAACAAAATTAAAAGAAGATAGCCACATGAACAGATTTCCAACTCTAACAACAAAAATAACAGGAAGCAACAATTTCCTTTCCTTAATATCTATTAATATCAATGGACTCAATTCCCCAATAAAAAGATATAGGCTATCAGACTAGGTACTTAAACAGGAACCAACATTTTGTTGCATACAGAAAACCCACCTGAGTGACAAAGACAGACAATATAGAATGCCCACAGACACGAGGAAGCTTGTTGCGAGCACTTAGGGTGAGCAGCTTATGATTTCAGCTGGTGGACGCCCTTGCCAATTGGGACTGAAGACAAGGAGTTGGACGTGGTGCTAAAGGAGCTTTTATGTACTTTATCAGGCTGTATCACACAAATTACACACCAAATTAACATAGCAATCACTAATATTGCTAACAGGACAATTCCAAACATTCTAACATCATGAGCTAAGGGGTATATGACCTGTCGCTGCTCTCAGGCTCAGGCTCCGACATCTCGGACGTCACTTCCAGTTTCACTTCCGGTTTGGCTCCTAGGATCATCTCGGCAGCTAGTCTTGCTCCACCGGCATATACCGATCCTCTGGGTCTCATCTTGGCAGCGAGTCTGGCTCTGCCGGCATAGATCGATTCTCTGGGTCTATGGATGGTCTTGGCAGCAAGGTGAGCACGTGTCGGTTGTGTGAGCGACTTGTCGGGAGTCGAGTCCGAGCAGCATGGATCCGCTCAGTAAGCCATCTTGTCTCTGACTTGGTCGCTTCTGGTCATGGTTTTTTATACTCTTACTTATCTCTTATCTATGGTTGCACGTTGACTTCGTGCATCACTCTGCCTTAATCTAAGGTTTCACTCTAGGTTACCGCCTTGTGGTGTGCTTATCTATTTCACACATTTAGTTTCACTTTATTCACTTGTCACTTAATATTCTAGTTTAGCCTACCTGGCCTTCAGGCCTTACATATTCCTTACAAAGCTCAACAACACTCTACTCAATGACAACTGGTCATGGAAGAAATATAGAAAGAAATTAAAGACTTTCTAGAGTTTAATAAAAATGAAGCCACAACATACCCAAACTTATGGGACACAATGAAAGCAATCCTAAGAAGAAAACTCATAGCTTTAATTGCCTACAAAAAGAAACTGAAGAAAGCATATACCAGCAATTTGACAGCACATCTGAAAGCTCTAGAACAAAAAGAAGCAAATTTACCCAAGAGGAGTTGAAGGCAGGAAATAATCAATTTCAGCGCTGAAATCAACCAAATAGAAACAAGAAGAACTATACAAAGAATCAACCAAACCAGGAGCTGGTTCTTTGAGAAAATCAACAAAATAAATAAACTCTTAGCCCAACTAACTAGAGGGTACAGAGGCAGTATCCTAATTAACAAGATCAGAAATGAAAAGGGAGACATAACAACGGACACTGAGGAAATTCAAAAAATCAGGAGAGCCTACTACAAAAGGCTATACTCAACAAAACTGGAAAATCTGGATGAAATGGACAATTTTCTAGACAGATACCAGGTACAAAAGTTAAATCAAGACCAGATCAATGATCTAAACAGTCCCATATCTGCTAATGAAATAGAAACAGTCATTAATAGTCTCCCAACCCAGAAAAGGCCAGGACCAGATGGGTTTAGTGCAGAGTTTTATCAAACCTTCAAAGAAGACCTAATACCAATACTCCTCAAACTATTACAGAAAATAGAAAGAGAGGGTACTCTACCCAATTCGTTCTAAGAAGCCACAATTACTCTTATACCTAAACCACATAAAGACCTAACAAAGAAAGAAAACTTCAGACAAATTTCCCTTATGAATATTGATGCAAAAATACTCAATAAAATTCTTGCAAACTGAATCCAAGAACACATCAAAATGATCATCCATCATGATCAAGTAGGCTTCATCCCAGGGATGCAGGGATCGTTCAATCTAGGGAAATCCATCAACATAATTCACTATATTAACACAAAGAAAAAAACAACATGATCATCTCATTAGATGCTGAGAAAGCATTTGAAAAAATCCAGCATCCTTTAATGATAAATGTCTTAGAAAGATCAGGAATTCAAGGCCCATGCTTTTACATAGTAAAAGCAATATACAACATACAAGTAGCCAACATCAAACGAAATGGAGAGAAACTTGAAGACTTGAAGCAATCCCACTAAAATCAGGGACTAGACAAGGCTGCCCACTGTCTCCCTACGTATTCAATATTTTACTTGAAGTCCTAACCAGAGCAATTAGACAACAAAAGGTGATCATAGGGATAAAAATTGGAAAGGAAGAAGTCAAATTATCACTATTTGCTGATGATATGATAGTATACTTAAGTGACCCCAAAAGTTCCACCAGAGAACTCCTAAACTTGACAACTTCAGCAAAGTAGCTGGATATAAAATTAACTGAAGCAAATCAGTGGCCTTCCTCTACACAAAGGATAAACAGACTGAGAAAGAAATTTGTGAAACAACACCCTTCACAATAGTCACAAATAATATAAAATACCTTGGTGTGACTCTAACTAAGCAAGAAAAAGATCTGTTTGACAAAAACTTCAAGTCTCTGAAGAAAGAAATTGAAGAATTTCTTAGAAGATAGAAAGATCTCCCATGCTTGTGAATTGCCAAGATTAATATAGTAAAAATGGACATCTTGCCAAAAGCAATCTACAGATTTAATGCAATCCCCATCAAAATTCCAACTCAATTTTTCACAGACATAGAAAGAACAATTTGCAAATTCATCTGGAATAACAAAAATCCCAGGATAGCCAAAACTATTCTCAACAATAAAGGAACCTCTGGTGGAATCAACATCCCTGACCTTAAGCTGTACTACAAAGCAATTTTGGTAAAAACTGCATGGTATTGGTACAGTGGCAGGCAGGTAGATCAATGGAATAGAACTGAAGACCCAGAA
>NC_045030.1:90882186-90884703 GCF_008632895.1 Mastomys coucha
TATGCATTCTCTGATAAGTGGATATTAGCCCAGAAGTTTGGAATACACAAAGTACAATCCACAAACCACAAGAAACTCAAGAATAAGAAAGACCAAAGTATGGATACTTCGTTCATTCTTAAAAGGGTGAACAAAATACCCATGAAAGGATTTTCAGAGACAAGCTATGGAACAGAGACTGAAAGAAGGACAATCCAGAGACTGCTCAACCTGGGAATCCTTCCCATATTCAATCATCAAATCCAGACACTATTCTAGATGCCAGCAAGTGCAGGCTGACAGGAGCCTGATATAGCTATCTCCTGAGAAGCTCTGACAGTACCCGACTAATACAGAAGTAGAGGCTCTCAGCCATCCATTGGACTGATTACAGGGTTCCCAATGAAGTACCTAGATAAAGGACCCAATGAGCTGAAGGGTTTGCAGAGACTAAACCATCAACCAAAGTGTACACATGGGGGGGACTCATGGCTCCAGCAGCATGTGTATAATAGAGGATGGCCAAGTGTGTCATCAATGGGAGGAGAGGCCCTTGGTCCTGGGAAGGTTCTATGCCCCAGGATAGGGGAATGCCAGAGCCAGGAAGTGGGAGAGTGTGTGGTGGTGAGCAGGGGGATAGGATAGGGAATAGGGGATTGTTTTAGTTTTTGCTTTATTTTATTTTATTTTATTTTTAATTTTTCTTTTGGAGGGGAACCTGGGAAAGGAGATATTGTAAATAAACATCTAATAAAATAGAAAAAAATGTACAAACTCTCATGGGTAAGTTAAATTATTAAACTAGAAGCTATTTTTTAAAAAAGAATTTCTCTAGAACATTTTCTTTACTCTTGTGTTGATTTCTAACTCCTCCCCTATAGAATTAAAATTAAGACAATACAAACACTTCATTCTGGGACAGGAAAATGAGTAATAACAAGAGCTTGCTGTCAACTAAATGGATACTAACCTTAGAATCTGCAAAATGTACCTGATGAAAATTGGGTAAGAATGTTTCTAAATCAAGGCATTTGTTATTTATTCTCTACATAGTCAAGACTGACTTTGAATTTGTGGTTCACCTGCCTCCATTTCCCAGGTGCTATGATTTTAGGCCATGTGCCAAAAAGCAGAATCAATAAATTTGAAAATAACTCTGTTAAAAAGGGATTTTAGAAGAAGTTTAAAAATTTTTCCTAATTTTTTTTTCATTTTTTATATTTTATGTATATGTTTTGCTTCTATGTAAATAAGAATACCATGTTTTTGCAGTGTCTATGGTGCCATTAAAAGGGCATCTCTTACCTTGTAACTTGAGATATAGACAGTTATAAGGCATACAATATGGACACTGGGAATCAAATCTGAGTCCTCTTCAAAGGCAACAAGTACTCTTAACCACTGCTGTATCTTTCCATGTGTTGTCAGACTCTCTTTTTAATTGTTATCTAGAACTGAAAATACATTCTTTTGTATAGATGATACCTATATACTAGTAGATGGATAATATATTGATAAATTCATTAGATCATAAGAAACATATTATATATGAATAATATGTAATAATATATACTAAGTATGGTCTAGAATACATAAAATAGATGCAAAATGCAACCTACATAAAATATACAAATTATTACTTATCATAAAATGTGATATAAATGGTCTACCATGTGCAATATATATAGCATCATGTCAATGTGTGATATAATATGTTTAAACATGGTGCAAAATATAGTTCATATCAAATGTATGTGAAATGTCACATAACGTGTTATCACTCAAAAACAAACAAAAACATTGTCCCCTGAGCTCCACACACATACTATGACACATGCTTGCTCATTTTAAAGAGCAAAATTGAAATTGCAAAATATTACCTGATATATTTCATAGAACTTTCTAATGAATCATTTTCTTATTTGGTTAAAACCCTATACTCTGATAACAGGAAACTAGAGTAACTGAAAAGCATGCTCATTTGCTAACTGCTTTTGCTCTTTGTGAATGTGAGTGTGTACATATAAGTTTCTCTGTGTATGTATGTGTGTATGTGTGTGTGGGTATGTGTAAATAGATGTTAGTATTTTAGGTTCTGAGCAAGTTAAATATATACTAAAATTTACAGGAAAAAATAGAAGTGACATACCATTTGCAAAATTGAATCTATATGAATTTTATTTTTTTGAGACTGTTCATCAAAAATATAACTGAGAGAAAAGATAAATTATGAAACTAAAGTGATAAATTGATTGCAATCATTATCCATTATACCAATTTTATAAAGTATATAAATCAAAACATTATATTTTATACCTTGACTTTGTAGTAATAAAATATAAGTATATGGTTATATATTCATACTAAAATCTGTTTCAAATATGGTAAATACACAGGAGATTTCAGTATAAAGTTAATTGTGAAATTGCTTCCTCTCTACCACCTAATTTTCCTTTGAAAAATGTAGAAATGATAATACCAAAGGAGTCTATGCTGATGGTGGTGGCTGTAAACTCTGTGGCTCCGTGGAACATTTTA
>NC_045030.1:90885411-90887353 GCF_008632895.1 Mastomys coucha
AAATTATGCCAGCTGTTAAAAAAAAAAAAAGAAAAATGTAGAAATGTATACTCTTGAATTTCATATACCTTTGTTCACAATAAAAATAAAACCTAAGTATTTCTTACTCGTACTGATGCCCTCATGTAACTTAGAATCCAACAGGTGCTTCAAAAATTTAACAAATAAATGACAGTACCAGGTTACCATTTTATTACTTTTAGTAATTAATTAACATTAAAAATCAGTATTTTGCCATAGGCAATGTTCTCATGGGTTTGTATTATGAAATCCACACTCATTCTGAGTGAAATTTCTCCCCATTTAAACTATTGTCATGAAGGCATTGGAAATGTTAACATCCATTTAGTTAGCTGCAATTAAAATAATGTTAATACAAATGTTAAACACAATAAAATATTGTTCCATGATTGGCTAACACAAATAAAGTAATAAAAGAATATGATGCACCTAAAAGAATTTTTTCCAATCAGATCATACTTGGTTACTCCAAAACACACACACATACACAGAGAGAGAGACAAGGATAGGGATAGGGGAGAGGGGAGAGGGGAGAGGGAGAGGGAGAGGTTGATGGAGAGGGAGAGTGCTGTTGTACCAGTGGTATGTCTTGCCTGGCAGGTTGGTATTTTAGAATGCAAGATTAATAGATTGCTAAAACTTTTCATTTTTTATGCCACCAATCTGCCTAGCATCTTTCAGCCCTACGAATGCTAGCCAGCAAGGAGAGTATTTCCAGCTTACTTAACATGTGATTTTTCTATAGTGTGTAGAGCTTCCTGCCCCAGGTTCTTACTTTCTACTTCTAGTGGGTAGCTAAGATTAATGACAAGAGCCCATGTTGTTTCGGAAGCCTCTAAGGAGATACTGCCTAACAGTTCATAAAGAAGTATCTTAAACCTGGCACTATGATTTACCTTTAAGAATCTGTGTGATGGAGAAATGGTTCAGAGATTAAGAGCATTACTCCTATTCCAGAGAACCTATGTTTTATTCACAACATCCATATCTGGCAGCTTAGCACTGCCTGTAACTCAAGTTTCAAGGGAACTAAAACTTGCTTCTGGCCTGTGATGGCTGTTCTTGGTTGTTAACTTGACTCTATATGGAATTAACTAAAACAGAAGCATCTAGCCACACTTGTGAGGAGTTTTTCTTAATTAGATAATTTGAAGTGGGACGATCCATCTTTAGTTCAGTTCTTTTGTGGTGGGAAGTTCTAGAGGCACCAAAACCTGGCAGAATAGAGTTGGTAAATGAAGCAGGCTAAAGTCTCATGCAATTGCAAACTTTATTCAGAGCTAAAGATAACTTATACTCTGAGAGTTAAGAAAGGTCACATGAACAAAGTAACCATGAGTTCAAGCTGCATAGAATTGCAAGTACAAGCTGCATATGGCAAAAATATGTTTTTCCATAAAGATTAATTGAACAACAACAGCAACAATAATGAATAATCTAAATTGAACTCACTCCTATCTGCCACACCTGGAAAAAGCACAACAAATTCAAAGAACAATTTCATGTTTTGAAAAAAATAATGATGTCACAAGACTGGTCTTGTTCTCTTGATGTTTTCTCTTAAGCAGTCAGAATACATAGCACTCCATTCCAGGAACCTATTCAATCAGCAAGAAACACATTTGTTGTCTGAACCACACTTTCTACTGGCAGCCCATATAAAGAACACAAAAGAAGGAAATGGTTATGGTTTTGTTTTTGGTTTTGTTTTATTTTGCCTGCTTGCCTTCTTTCCTGCTGCCAAGTCCATTCCTTCACCTGCATTATAGCCTACTTCTTCAGGACTCTGACATATACTGAAGAGGAGCCAAGACATCCAGCCTCATGGACTGAACAGCTACTGGATTCTTAGATTTTCCATTGGTAGTTTACAGCTAGCCACTGTTGAACTAACAGAACCACAGCCTAGAAACCACTCTCA
>NC_045030.1:90888428-90897676 GCF_008632895.1 Mastomys coucha
TGAGATATTTTATTATAGAAAAGAGAAAATAAGCTGGCCATGTAGAGAGAAAGAAAGGAGAGGAAGGAGAGGGGAAGAGAAGGAGAGAGAGAGAGGAGAGGAAGAAAGTAAGAAAGGAAAGCAAAAGAGAACAAAGAACAATAGAGGAAGAAGGGAAGCAAGAGAGGACAAAGAGCAAGAGAGAGAGGAAGACGTCAAGAGAGAGGGGAGGGGGCTAACCACTCCTTATATTGTGTGAGTCATGGCTATATGTCTGTGGGATGGGCCATGCCTGGCTGTGGTTAGATGACTGGGGATTGGGTCCAGCAAGGATGCTGGGAGCTTGGGGCATTGTCTACCTGACAGAGAACACATCTCCTGCAGAGGCAGCTGTAAGAGGTTGTGACTGAAACAGAAGCCAAGGACCCAGGAGTCATGGTCAAACTCCTTCTGTCCCTTGCAGGCAGAGAGATTGCCAATTGGGTCACCAGAGTTTGACTGGCCCCTGAGCAGACCACTGCCCTACATATGGGCTGAAACCTAGAAAAATATAGCTCAAATAAAAATAAAAATTTCCTTTTTATAAGGTGATTATCTCAGAAATTTTTCACATTTACAGAAATCCAATTAATAGAATATTGATAAGAAGTGAGGTAGGTTTTTATATGCCTGAAATGATGGTAAGAGTCTTTAAGAAACAATTGATTTTTTTATTATATGCATATATGAATTCTGAGAACAGGTCTGTGTACATGAGTGTGTATGGTGGGTAAGACCACAAGAAGGCAGCAGATCTCATGAAGCCAGAGTTAGAGGAGGCTATGGGTTTGAGCTTAGGAGTACAATGCCTGTTGAGGCCACAAGCATACAGTGGACCTCCTGAAGCTGAAATTGAAGGAGACTACTGTGCATTTGTTTGTTTTCTGGAATGAAACTTCAGTTCTTTGGGAGAGAAGTGCCACTTTTGACTGCTAAACCACTTCTCTAGGCTCTGGAAGAACCTTTGGAGCTAGTTTACAACTGGAATTTGGAAGCATTTCCTAAACATGGTAGATAAAGTATATACTGCTGTAAGCACAGCTTAGAAATTCTGAAAAATTCTCAAATGAACATAGTACTGACAGGAATGAAGGTTTGTCATCCTTGTTACACTGAGAAAAAGAATATAACTGTTTTGTTCATGGCTTGTGACTTTGAAGAAGTGGTATTGGTGCATATCTTTAATAACAGTAATCAAAGGGCCAGAGAGAAAAGTAGATCTCTGTAAGTTCAAGGCCAGCTAGTTGCAGCACAGCCAAGGGTATACAAAGAAACCTGTCTTGACAAAAACAAACAAAACAAAACAAAATGTGACAGGCTAGATTATCTGATAGAAAAAATGTCAAAGCCCCACAACATTGAGGCTTAGTGTGAATAAAAGTATTATAATAACAGTAAGAAGCATTTCAGAGTTTGAAGTATTTTTCTGTTTTGTTGAGAAAAGGAGCAGATTTGCAGACATCAACTAACTAAGGAGTGTACTTAGAAGTAATAGGAAAGCTGGATGAATTTCAGAATTTGGCAGACACATAGAAGTAAACATCAGTTTCAAAGAATTCTTTGAGATGTGCCTTGCTTATCCAAGACCACCTATGTTAGAGGGGCTCTCATGCCAGAGAAAGTCATCATCCACTTGCTTTTGGCATGTAAAGTGCTAGGGCTTGGGAGTCCTGAAGGCATCAAATGAGATGTCAAAGGAAAGCCAGGAGGAAGACTTGAAAGTAACTACTGACAAGAAAATGCTTGGGGCTATGAGTGTGAATCCAAAGCTACAAATGAAACTCTAGAATGGTAAAAATGCCAGAAAACCAATGAAGGAAGACATAGATAGCATATAAAATCAGCCCAAGACAGTGGCCATGTGGGCTTCAAGAAGCAAAGACGATAGGAGTAGTATAATTGCTTCAATTTGTAATATCTTCCAATGGTACCTTGTTAGAGTAAAGGAACATAAATAACACAGGTAGAACTTAACAGTGGCCAATCACTTTCAGGAGATGTATAATTGTCAATTTTGAGACCCTTCAAGTGAACATACTAGAGTTATTGCATAATAAATTAAATACTCATTACTTCTTAGCTTCCCAGATCTCTACTTAATACATATTTGTATTACAATGCTAAACCAGTTTATCAGTACTTACTAATTTCAATATGGCCCTTGTTATTGTATAATTAGTAATTATCCAATTCCTACATCCCTTTCTACACTTTTGTCTTAGTCAGGGTTTCTATTCCTGCACAAACATCATGACCATGAAGCAAGTTGGGGAGGAAAGGGTTTATTGAGCTTACACTTCCACATGGCTGTTGATCACCAGAGGAAGTCAGGACTGGAACTTAAGCAGGTCAGGAAGGAGGAGCTGATGCAGAAGCCATGGAGAGATGTTCCTTGCTGGCTATCTTCCCCTGGCTTGCTCAGCCTGCTCTCTTATAGAACCCAAGACTTCCAGCTCAGGGATGGCACCACCCACAAGGGGCCCTACCCCCTTGATCACTAATTGAGAAAATGCCCCACAGCTGGACCTCATGGAGGCACTTCCCCAACTGAAGCTCCCTTCTGTGATAACTACAGTCTGTGTCTAGTTGACACACAAACCTAGCCAGTACAAATTTATTTGTTAAAATCAGTGCTACTTTCAAATATCTTTTTTAGACTTCTTTACTTTTAAAATGTGTATGCTAGGATTTACATAGAAGGGAGTCCAGGGGCATATAAAGAGTAAGAGAGAGAAAAGCATGAGTCCACTACAGGGTTTATTTTCATGTAGTTAAAAGAAGTTATCTTGTCTTCAATCTCTGCAGAGAACTGATCTCCACAGTGACCTGGTCAAAGAGTCCTTAACACATTGTCTCAGGGTTACCTCCAAAGACATTAACACCATGGCCTTGGGACTTAGCCTGTGGATGAGATGAGACAAGAACCACAGAGAGTCTCTAGTGCTTCCAGAAGGAGGACCCTCACAGGTAGTGAATGGTTTATACGACATTCCTACTGCCTCTTATTTTTGCAATCAGGTACTATTACTAAGACAGAAGTATAATCATCTAATTTTCTTCTTTAGATAAAGCAAGTGCTGTGGCTGGGAGCAGAAAAAGCTCTTACTGAAGTTCTGAGTACATATGTGCCCTGTCAAGGACCTGGTTCTTGCCTCAGGTTCTGGGAGATGGCAAAGCCTTTCTGGGTTGCTGAATGCAGATGTTCACATTATCTGTGGGAATTATCCACTATAGCTTTCTCCTTCTGGATATTTATGGACCAAAGTTTGTACTGCTACATGGATACTGATTTGATTCAGCTATATGCTGTAAAATCTGCCTCATTCTTTACCTTCAAGTATTAACCTCACCTTTTTTTTTATCTCCAATAAATTTGGTGAGCTTCTGGAATACTAACTTCTGTATCAGTGATCCAAGTCTACCCAATCTCAGTTTTTCTGTGGGTTCATATGATTGCCTTGTCTTCATCTCTTACTCTCTCATTTGGGCCTTGAGGCCACACAAGGACAGGGCACATCCAAATTTATATGTGAAAATATGTGCAATTCATAAAGTGAAGTATAGGACACTCCTCAAAATCTTTTGCAGTCTCTCAAACTTTTCTAATAGCTATCCCATAAGGAATTTTGTAGTTACTTCACCTCTTTGAGATATACTTTAATGGGTGCCTTTATTTAAGTTAAATCTATTTTTTATTTCTGTTCCCTAGAGAACTTATGGTTCCTTCTTTTCCTTGGACAGAGATAAAACAAAGTTGCCCCTGAAAAATATATAAAGTAAGAGGTGCTTTGCAAATATTCTCTACTTCCCTGCCTAATGATCCAGGATTGAAAAGCAATATTAAAATATTCAGGGATCTCAATTTATATGCTCAAAATAGAAACTTAATATGTTATGTTTTAAGGTACATCATTCACTCATATAAGTTATTTCAATATCTGCTTCCAGTTCACCAGAAGCCTGGCATAAGAAATGAATGTATTCCATAACCTTCCCTCATAGAATCCTACCTACTTCCACAAATCATAACTGGTATGCCTTGATCTGTAAGTTGTTCTTGGAGGTTTAAGTACTGTTTTTTCTAGTACTCTTAACAATTTAATGCAGTCTTTTCATTAAGGCCAACAGTTTTGATCAATTAGATTATTTCAGAGTACATTAAGTTTTCTGAGCTAGTTGTTTGACAGTGAGGTCTCTGAAGTTATGCTAGATGAAAGCATTCATGCACTGTAGTTCATACCATATTGTGGGATTAATAATTTCAACATGTATTTTTATTAGATATTTTCTTTATTTATATGTGATATGATATCTTGTTTCCCACTTTCCCATCTGAAAAAAAAGAATAAAATACAATAAAATAAAAACAAAAAACCCTGTTTCCCCACCCTACCCCTGCTCACCACCCCACCCTCTCCCACTTCCTGGTGCTGGCATTCCCCTACACTGGGGCATAGAACCTTCAAAGAACCAAGGGCCTCTCCTCCCCTTGGTGACTGTCTAGGCCATCCTCTGCTATACATATGCTGGTGGACCATTAGTCCCACCATGTATACACTTTGGTTGGTGGTTTAGTCCCTGAGAACTCTGAGGGTACTAGTTAATTCATATTGTTGTTTGTCGTAAGGGACTGCAAACCCTTTAGCTCCTTGGGTCCTTTCTCTAGATCCTTCATTGGGGACCCTGTACTCAGTCCAATGGATGGCTGGGAGCCTTTATTTCTGTATTAGTCGAGCACTGTCAGAGCCTCTCAGGAGACAGCTATATCAGGCTCCTGTTAGCCAGCACTTGTTGGCATCCACAATAGTGTCAGGGTTTGGTGATTGAATATGGAAGGATTCTCAGGTGGAGCAGTCTCTAGATTGTCCTTTCTTCAGTCTCTGCTCCAAACTATGGATCAGAGACTGAAGGATGAGTATATATATATATATATATATATATATATATATATATATATATATTATTTTGCTGTGTAATTTTGACCAGAATGAAAAGGGGAGAAGACCAAAAGCTGTCTGAAAAAATTCTTTTGTCATCCCATTAACTACAGATATTATTTCAATTTCATATTTCTGAAGCATGTTTTCTATTGTACAATTTGTTAAAATTAAAATATTCCAAATAGTATACATTTTTCTTTGTAAGCATGTTTATAATTGTGAGATTTCAAATGGAAAAAAATATTTTAAATGAAGTGAACAGAAGTATAAAAAGAAAGTTTTACCCAAATGATGCTAAAAATTAAGACTACTAATTCTTTCTTCAAAACACAAATATCAATTTTTCCTATATCATAAAGCCTTTTATTTAATCTCTTACATGTTCTATAGAATAAAATCAATAAAACAGTAAAACAACTTGTTACATAGATCTTTTATTGACAATTTTCAAGAGAAAACTCTTTATTACTATAACTATGTATTTCAGTGTAAGAAGGCATGTGGAAGATAGATTATAATTAAAATCTTTTGTAAGTTTTTTGGTAATGGACTATATTTAGACTTTTTATTCTAGAAGGCATTTTAAAAGTGTAATAGAAATTTTATGGTATAATAATAAGTACATGTTTTTATGTCTGTAATATCAGCATGGCTTTGAAATATAAATTTGGAAATAAAAATTCTTGAGATATAAGATAATGGGAACATAAAAATAGAAATAATTTTGATATAAAATTCAAGGGACTTTCTCCCACATGTGTGTGTGTACAAGATATTATTAGTGTGTATGTGCACATGCATGTGGACACAATAGATAAAATATAAGTATCTTTCCTTGATAGTACTCTACCTTGGGTATGGTTTTTTCTTGTGTGTGTGGGGGGGGGTTGCTTTGTTTTTGTTTCATTTTCTTTTGAAACAAGATCTCTCAGTGAACTAGAAGTGCATTGACTGATTAGTCAGTCAGCTTCAAAGATCCACCTGCCTCTGCTCCCCACCTCAGCCCTAATGTTACAGGTTATGTGCCTCTATGTATGGCTTTTTGTGCGTGTGGGGGGTAGTGTGCTGAATCTAGGTGTGCATGCATGTGCAACAGGCATTTTACTGACTAAGCTGCATCACCTGCCCCATATACAATGACTTTGGATGACAAGTTTGGATATTATATCCAGAAAAGATCAATTAAAAGATAGACTGATCATATTAAAATAAAAGTACATTAAAACAGCCCACAGGTTCCTAAAATTGAAGTAATTTTAGCCAGTAACCAAAAACACCTAAAATTGTTTTCAGGCCTCTTTTTTTTAACACCATAAAGAGTAGTAGAGAATGGGAGAGAAAATATCCATTGCATTGTTAATCTTTATATCATTGTGGAATATATGCAGGAATAGATGGAAAGAACCAATTTCCAACAAAACCCTTATAATGTGTAAGGACTCAGCAGAGATACAGCCAGACTGTGATGGTGATGTGGCATGTCAGAAAAGTTCTCCTTGAGGAGCTGCTGTCCAAGTATATATATGGAGAGAGCAGCTGGGTCACAGGTGTACATTTGTTCAGCTTTAGTGGAAACTGCCTAACAAAGTCCCCAAATGTTTGCCTCAAATTACACTTGTGCCAACAGTATATGAAAGTGTCACTTGTTCTATGACCTTGCCACTGCTTGGCGAATGAAATTAGAACAAAGGAGGGGTAGGGGAATTGTAGATGTGTTGTTGTATGCTGAATTGAATGTCCAGTTTGAGATATTGTACATACTGAGGCCTATAGGGAAATATAACCATCATTTATTGTACCAACTTGATGTATCATGATGTTCTATGTGGCTGAACATTGATGCAAAATAAGTTTAAATATTAAGGATGTATGAAATGATGAAAGGCTTTTCATGTTAAATAAATGCATTTAAAATTGGAGAAAGAGTAAAATAACAAGCAGGATGCATGAAAAGGTCATTATCTACGTAAAATACCTATAATACTTGTAAGTCAGCATATACTTAAACAGCTTAAATAAAAATCTCCCATCTGAGTTGACAGTGAGTTCCCCAAGTGCCATAGACTAACAAAAAAAAAAACAAAAACCTCTAATACCAAGCATAAAACAACCTCTTTTGAGTAGATGATCAGGGTTGACGGAGAAGACTCCACAAACATTAGGCTTTTTTTATTGTCCAGTTTTCCATAGAGGTGGAAACTTAGTCTCTCATGCTTAAGCTAACAGACACTTCAGACAGAGGCATCAAAGCACTCAGAGGATCTGACTGAATACCTGCTCCCTGACAGCTATACCTATAGGCATGAAAACTTCAAAGGCAAGGAAGCAATCAATAATCTTACCAATTTCTGATGCCTTTTGACCATAATAATGATCACTATGTAATGATAACCCTACAGTGGCAGCAGTTAAAAACACTCACCTTGGTGATCAACAACAATTTTCTAATTGGAATTATAATTCACTTAACAAGAGGAAAGTATGCCTGGTACTGGAAACTGCTCAAGCATGATGAAATCATGGATTTTAAGGGAGGACCTACAACTACCATTTTATTAAGCCAGCATAATCTCTAATTATATTCTAAATATTTATCATTAAAGAAACTTCTTTTTGCAGCATATGGAAATCATTACAGGAAACCACACCAATCACAATGAATTAATTGGGGAAACCTATCTCAACTGATATCAGCTTTCCAATTCCTTCACCTAAAGCACAAGAGGGAGTGGAATGATTACAAAAGACAGTTGAACAGGAAGTTTTCTGTGAAATTGTCTCTCCTAGAAGTGTTAGAGAGCCTATACCCATTAATTCTCATCCACATAGCTACCATATATTACCTGAACAAGGAAGGCACTGATAAACATGCTAATGTGGACAGGGAAAAGCTCATGAGGCCTCAACCGTAGACAAAAATTTACAGGCAACTAAGTATTGTTGAGAGTAGGAGAAATATTTTTCTCCAGCAAAGAGCACACCAATGAGTTATCCAATTTCAAATGGCCAGCCCTGAAAACATATTCATAATTTGCATAGAAGTAACACTATACACAATAGTATGGAATAATGTAATATGGAATAATCAGACTGTATTTCTGTGTTTACAAACACATGTCTGTATATACATGTGTAACAGCAGTTAAAGAAAATGAGGCATAATTTGGAAGAGAAGAGGAGGTACAAGGTACATTGGCAAAATTTGAATGACAGAAGAAATGAGAAAAATTATGTAATTACAATCTTAAAATAAAAAATCAAAAGATTGCCTTAAAAGTAAAAGGGAAACAATAAAATATTTTATTGTTGGAAACTCATCAAGAGAATAAGATGGAAAATGGGAAGGCCAGAACCAGAAGGACTGATATAATAGACATAAATGTAGAGAGTTGAGAGAATATCATTCTGATCAAGAATACTGATAATTGCTGGGTATGGTGGTGCACTCCTGTAATCCCAGCACTTGGGAGGCAGAGACAGGTGGATTTCTGAGTTTGAGGCCAGCCTGGTCTACAGAGTGAGTTCCAGGACAGCCAGGGCTATACGGAGAAACCCTGTCTCAAAAAGCAAGCAAACAAACAAACAAATAAAAAACAAAAACAAAACAAAAAAAAGAATACTGATAATTTAAAATGCTGTAACAGGAGAAATAAATGTGGCTTATTGAATACAATAGTTACCAGACAAAGTTTATGAACTGCTTATGGTGAGTTGGAAGTGCTTCTAAGATACTTAAATAGAAACATTTGTCTAATGAATAAAATATGAAGGTATGAATCCAAATATAAATGTCCTGCATTTGTGATTTTTGGCATTTGAAGTATCAGATGTAGCCCATGACAGAATTTATGAGAAGCAGTGTGTTTCCTGTCACGAGAAGTGAGAATAAAGGGACCTGGGACAATTTGAGAAATACTATAAATATTGAGTAAACCAGTCTTAGAGGGAGATGTGAATGTAGTAGCTTAGTAGGCAAAAATAAAACAGTTATTGTCTGGGATTCCAAGGGAAAAAGAAGAGCTGTTGGGCTGGAAAGATAGAGAGCAGTTAGTACTTCCTGCCTGCTCTTCTAGAGGATCAGAGTTTAATTCCCAGAACCCATATGAGGCAACATCAGGCAGCTCCAAGTCATATAACTCTGGCTCCAAGTCATGTAACTCTGGCTCCAGAAGAGCCAATATCTTCTTTTGGCCTCCACAGGTACCTGGACACACATAGAAGACACACAGACACACAGACACATAATTAAAAATTAAATAAGCCTTCAAAATTTTTAACTAAGAACAAGAA